>NC_056732.1:1412434258-1412639258 GCF_019279795.1 Protopterus annectens | reverse complement strand
ATTAAGTTTAATTGTATTTAATTAGGTAATTGATTGATTGGATGATTAGGTGATGTAATTTGTACTGAAGGTATATAAGTTGTGTTTTTTGTTTGTAACACTGACTCTGAGGAAGCCATTAATTTGGTGAAAGCGCTTAGTCGGTGAATAAATTGGATTTTCCAAGGCCTGACGTGGTTGCTGGTTTTTGAGGCTGTGATCGAATTGTCTTAGTTTATATATATATATATATATATATATATATATATATATATATATATATGTATGGACTCACTTTATAATCTAGAAATACTGAAATGTCGAATTTCAGTATATCGAGACTGTAAAGCTGAACCCACAAAACACTTAACGCACAAAGCTGCAAAACATAAAACTGCAAAACTTAAAATCCCGAACCTAAACACACCATACACCACACTATACATATACTACACTACCCACACTACCAAAAAAAACACACACAAACATAACAACACACATCTACAAACCTACACTACAAATAAGCCCATGTAGGGGACTGTGCCCCCCACACCACCCTTACTTATATATTCTAGCTTCGAGATCGCACCAAACAGTAAAAGACAGCAAACTCACAAGCAGACATTCTACAGTCCCTTGCACACACACATCACATACATACAAACACCACCACAGTCAACAATTAAACACTCATACTTTTACCTGCCTACACTAACCCACACATACAACTTCCAAACACACTCACATACACTCAAACACTTACCCAAAACCCTTACAGACTAGTCACTTACCTTAAATTCCACTTAAATCCACACACGAAACCACACACCATCCATACATACATGCCACATACCTGTACCATTAGAGCATAACCCGTACAGTTAGAGCATGACTGCAAATTCGACATACCCGGATTCGTGGTTATGCACTTTCGTTATTCTGCAGATTCGACTTATGGTCTCAATATACTGAAATTCAATATTTCAGTATTTCAAGATTATAAAGTGAATCCATATATATATATATATATATATATATATATATATATATATATACTTAACACGGAATGTATGATAAGAGGATTACTGGCCTCAAACAAATGCCCTACACTGACCGCCTCAAAAAATTCCAGCTTTACTCTGTAGCATATCGCCTACTTCGAGGTGATCTCTGCCTAACATATAAAGCTATGTCAAACCCAGAGCTGTTGGACATGCTACACCTAAAGAAATCCCGAGCTACACGCTCTAGGGACCTAAACCTTGTCACCACAATAAACAGGACATGCTGGAGGGATAGATTCCTGTCCCAGAGACTTCCCATACTCTGGAACAGGCTACCCATCTATGTCAAGCAAAGTTTTTCATTAGCACTCTTCAAGAAAAATCTTGATGAGTGGATGGGAAATAGGAAATACACCCCAGGGATCACTTCTGTGTCTCTGCTCGACAGTGGCACAGGAAAATAACTTTCTTGGGTGGCATAAGCCAGGGAACCTTGTTGGCTAGGCTTACATAGGCCCTTGGGCCGATAGCCTAGTACCTACCTATGAACCTATGACCCTATGAACTACTGTGTGTCTGTATACTTCAGTTATGTGCAATAATATGTTTAGCCACAAGGTGGCAGTGATTTCTTGTGGACACTTATGGTAATATGCCTGATGTAATTTCCTGTTCCTTATGCAGTGTGTTTCATGACATTAAGAAAGAAAAACGAAAATGTACCTTGGTTTAGGCTGCAATCATGCTGTAAGCATCTATTTGTTGTGCCCAAAAAAGATTTTTCTAATACAGAGAGCAACATAAACACATTCATACATGCAATCAATAAAACACGATGAGCAACAACTGCAAAACAGAATTCCAGGACCAGCAATGAACTAAACAGGAGATATTTAATAGCAACACATCCACCGACTAAGCGCTTTCACCTAAAAAGGCATTATCAGAGTCGGTTTACACTTAACAAACACCATATTTAAAGCAATTATGACAAATTAATTGATGACATCAAAAAATTCAAATGCACCAATGAGCCAAAACACTACTGCTAACTATTTAAAAAGACAATACCTAGATTTAAAATTGAAACAACTAAAGCATTGGCAAAAAGAAAAATATTATTATCATTCTAACCACACATTGCTCAATACAACTAATCTAAACATTTAATTTAATAATTTTAAAACATGTATCCATACTATAAACTTTAAATAGATGACATTGACAATAACAAAACAAAAAACATATACAATTACACTTTTTGTTATATACAATTTGCTTTATGTTTTAAAACTGGCTTGATGGATATATAATCATTAATGCCAGGAAATCTCATGGCATTAAGCCTCACCTGCCATTCAACTTCTAATAGGGCCACCTTGTTACCTATATCACCCCCTTGGTCTTCGTGGATTCTATCTATGACAAAAAATAAGAATTTTTTAAAAACCTTACATTGACAACTGTGTAGAAACAAAGCATTGTGTTGATCTTTATTTTTTATACTACGTATGTGTTCACTAATTCGATCACGCAGTCTACGTGTGGTCATACCCACGTAAAATGCATCACATGTAATACATGAAGCAACATAGACTAAATTCCTTGTATTACAATTGCACAGACCCGGGCAGGGTATTGTATGCTCAAAACCTTTTATAACTAAATGTGTACCCTCACTAATAAACCTACAACATCTACAGTTACCACACTTAGACATTTTTGATTTTCTAACTCTAGGTACTTTCTCCATTATTGTTTTTAAATTTTCACCTTTACTAAACACAATTCTAGGTGTTTTCCCAATAATGTCCTTAGTTGCATTGTCCAAACAGTGATTCCATACATCACGTACAACTGTGGCTATTCCAATGGCTTTCTCATTATATTTGAGAATGAGACATGGCTTCTCCATCTCTACACGTTTATCAGTACTTTGCAAATGTATATCACTCATCGTATCTACACTACTTCTCAATATAGGGGAAAAGGCCGTGTTCCTTTTCCTTACCACTTCTCTTTTCACCTTCAATAATAGTTTGAGTGGATAACCCCTATCCATCAACATACCTATAAGTTTATACATTTCCTGTTTAAATAGTGTTTCGTCACTGATTAGTCTTGATATACGTACCATCTGTCCCTTTGCCACACCTCTTTTTTGATAATGAGGGTGGCAACTTGTAAAGTGTAAGAGGGAATTAGAATAACTATCTTTCCTATACAAAGTACTAGCCAAACCTTCACCATCCTTAAAGATGGTCAAATCTAGATAGTTCACTTTGTCCACACTCCAAGCATGGGTAAATTTCAGAAAACTCGTGAAAGAGTTTATATATTCAACAAACTCATTTGCACTAATCTCATCTCCATCCCACAAAATAAGCAAGTCATCAAGAAACCTGTTATATAGCACTACATTCACCCAAAATCTCGATTGGAAGATGTAAGCTCTTTCCCATGCCAATAGTACAAGGTTTGTGAAAATGGGCGCAAACCGTGCACCCATTGCAACCCCAGAGCACTGCTGAAACATCTCGCCTTCAAATTTAATGAAATTATTTTTCAAAATAATTTCCATCGTCACATGTAAAGTTAATCTTACTTTTGTCAAAACTGGGACAAAGCACCAAACTTTCACGGAACATTTCCATACCCTCACTATGAGGGATAACCGAAAACAAATTAACAACATCAATTGTTAAAAAACAAAAAGTCCTATTACAATTTCCTACAACTTTCAATCTCTCCAAACAGTGCCATGAATCCTTGATAATGTGAACTACGTCACTTATAGTTGTTTTACAAACTTCATCCACAAATGCTGCAAGGGGCTCGGTCTTAGAGCCCCTTGCTGACACAATGGGCCTAAATTGTAACCGTTCTATCCCCTTATGCACCTTTGGGATGCCAAAGATGCTTGGAATAACAGGATGTTTAACTGAAAGAAAATCAAATTCCGATTCCGTAATCTCACCCTGGAACAGAGCATCTAACAAATACAAATCAATTCTTCTATAGGCCACATTCATTTCATTAACTGATACCCTTGTATATGTGCTGTTGTCCTCAAGCAGAACCATCATGGATGTAGAATAATCAATTTGGTTCATCAAAACCATCCCCCCACCTTTATCCGGTCTCATACATCTAATGTTGTTTGATAATCTCAATTCTTTAAGAACCCCTCTCTCTTGTGGGGTGAGGATATCATACACAGTGTCCCTCCCACCACATATTCTTCTAACCTCAAACTCCATAAGTCTTTCCAAAGCTGAAATTTCATTATTACTAGGTGGAATGAATGTACTTTTCCTTCTCAATTTGGAGCAATTGTTGTTACAATTCAATGAAAAAACATCTTTTTTGTCATGAAAATAAATCTCCAAATTCAATCTCCTCATAAAAAACTTGATATTAATCAAGACCTGGGAAACATCTAGTCTGAAACTTGGTACAAAACTAGTACCTTTGGTAAACAATTGAAAATACACATCCCCTACTTCAGTGTCAGTGTAATTGTAAATAAAAAAGCCTTGCTGTTTAATAACTTTACACTCAACACACGAACCTGTTTGAATAACATTTGTACAGCCTCCAATAACTTCATAATTGTTACAATTGTTATCACTATCACAAAAAAATGATACTTGTTCATTGCAATTACCTGTAACATCAACACAATCCACATTCAAATCCTTATACTCAACTAAATGGTTATTGTTGTTACTATTGTGAGCATCATGCAATACCATACATTCATTACAACAAACACCCCCCCCCATTATTAACACACATTAAAATACCAGTAGGTTTTGGCTCAACACAATCATTATTACAACAATTATTTTGATAAGTTAAAGTCACTGAAACCTCCTCAATTGGTAACCTTGTTGCCTGCCCTCCATGTATCTGTCCACCCTCGTGGATCTCTGATCCTTGTTCATTAGTCTCTCCGACCTGCGAGGTCCTGAAACCTGCTCCAAAAAAACTTCCTCTTCAAAAACAATGTCTTGCGACCCTGCATTAACACTCTCAGATGTACGAACATTGCCAGAGTGAAGTCTCAACTGCTCCCCCTCCCCCTGCAAATGTTTATTGCCAATACGATTTCGTTGCAATTGATTACCTGGAGGGTAAGCATTGTGATTCTGATAATCAATTCTGTCCCTTGTTAACTTTTTTTGCTTTAAGGCCTTATTTTTAGCCACAAATGCTTCCAAGTTCCTTAGAACCCTTTGACATTTGGCCTTGTATTGAAAAAAATAACAAGTCAGAAATGATACTTTCATGCAGTTTACAAATGTCACTCCGCAATGCTGCTAATCTAACACCATTGTTATTAATGATGATATCTAACAACTCTAACCCCGTTTTGTCAAACAGGGTTATCAACTCAGAGAAGGCTCCGCTACCTTCCTCAATGCCCATCGGTAACTTCCACAACCGGAGCCCCTTGGGCACTTGTAGTGCCCTCTTGTGGGGTTGCGTATTTCTTTTTTTTTTTACATTCATACATGCCCATACAATTTTTTCTATTTCATTTATTTCTTACATGCACTAAACAGCAAAAGTGCTGCTTAGTAAGTGTAAAATAATAGCCTGATCAATCTCGCTCTCACTCTCATGCACGCATATGGTCTCAAACACAGACATAAACACACACACACACACATATACACTTCTATTTATTTATTTATTTATTTTAATTTTTCTTTGTTTTTGTATTTTACACTCACTAAACAGTAGAAGTGCTACTTAGCAAGTGTAAAATAATGATGGCCATTAGGTTACTTTCATCCAAGCTCCATGGCACTTTAATATGCTGCCATGAAATGGCGGACTTATTTTTCAGTGGGCATTACCTGTAGATTAACACCTTCCTGGAGAACGTTTGTTTTCCAATCAAGATGCCAGTCTACAGGTTGCCCATTCTTTAATGGCTCTTTATATCTACGTGTGCTTTTGGTTTGGCTTGTGGACTGTAGCCACTTTGTATTGCACAACTTGCAGGATACAATTAGGATGCTTAACTAGGTTTATAAAGGCCCCGGTGGTTGTTAGCCTAGTATTTACCTATGAACATACTGTTCAGCAGGTGTACACTAAAACATTGTCAAATGGTCTTTTCTGCTATAATGCTCAGCTTCTAAAATTACACTCTCATCAGAAGACCATTACTCACTGATATAGGGATTTTTAATGCGGAGTTTACTTCTTATTTTCTTTAACTCAGTAATGATAGACCGTTCCCCTGAAGTAACTATTTCCCTGGTACTTTATTGATGAATGACTTTGTTAAACTTGTAGGAGACTCCAAAGCATATGTCATACATACATTTCTGACTTTAATTTGAGCCATGGATTAAAAAAAAGGTTCAAGCAACCTGCTTGATTAATAATTAAATGCATAAATACATACTGTTCTAGTACAGTATCAGTACTAGAATGAAAATGTGACCTGAGTTGTATTTGAAAAAGATTCACAAGAATCAGTCTGCTTACTCCATTAAAAATACATTTCACTATCAGAGTAATTGATATCTTATGTGTGTGTGTGTGTGTGTGTGTGTGTGTGTGTGTGTGTGTGTGTGTGTGTGTGTGTGTGTGTGTGTGTGTGTGTGTGTGTGTGTGTGTGTGTGTGTGTGTGTGTGTGTGTGTGTGTGTGTGTATATACATATATATATATATATATATATATATATATGTGTGTGTGTGTGTGTGTGTGTGTGTGTGTGTGTGTGTGTGTGTGTGTGTGTATGTATAGTAAGAGACAGAAAGACAGAACAATGATAGCAATGATAGATTAGTAGATACACACACACACATTATATATATATATATATATATATATATATATATATATATATGTGTGTGTGTGTGTGTGTGTGTGTGTATATATATATATATATATATATATATATATATATATATATATATATATATATATATACACATATATATATATATAGAGGAGATTGAGGTTATACTCACAGGTTGTAGCAACAGTATACATCTGCACTTATAAATACATTTGTATTCGCAGGTTATAGCAACAGAGTAAGTCTGCCCTTACTATAAATATGTTTGTTTATTTATTTTTGGCATACATTTTAATGCAAATATTATATAAGCCGCTAGCTAATCATTTGTAAGATATTATAAAAGGATGAAAAGTAAATATATAAGTAGTTCTCCTTGCTCTCACAAATAGCTTCACCTAGACTTCCAAGATGGCTGCACACTGAGTAACAGCTTAATTTCAGCTCTCCCACTGTAAAAAAAAAGCAGAAAAGACAACCAGTTAACTTGTCTTTTTAAATTTCAGTAACTAGCTAGAAAGTGCACTGCCTGGATGCTAGCAAAAAAGAAATTCAGAAAACCTGAAAAAAAAATCATTCACAAAAGGTGAGAAGAAAACTGACTGGGAAGAATTCTGCAGCTGTTCAGCAAAAAGCAGTTCAAGCTCCAGCTTTGGTACAAGGCATGACTTCCAGTAATCTAGAGAAAAATAAATAAGTCAAATGTACTCAGAGCTAATTAAAATAAATAATACACTTAAGAAGTATATCAACTCAAATAACAAAAGGCTGGAAGAAATGGAAGAAGCTTTAAAAAGATATTCAGATGAGGTGATAAAACTGCAAAACATCAGAGGTCAAAATGAATGTAAAGCTGGATGAGTATAAGACTGCTCAAGAAGGGATGTTTCAAAAAATAATAGAATTAGAGGACAGAGCACATAGGGAAAAAAACAGATTTTCTGCTGTACCAGAGAAGCTGGAAGGAACAGATTTTATTAATTCAATAAAAGTACAAATAAGCAGCTGGACTGGTATTCCCCAGCAGGAGTTGCTAATTGAAAGGGCACATTATGTGTTTGCTCTAAATTTGGTTGTGAGAAAGCAACCTAGACCTTTAATAGTAAAGATGCAATCTTACCAGCAGAAGGAGCTGATTCTGACAAAATTGTGGCAGAAGGATAAAGTACTAAAAGTAGGAGACAGTAGAGTGTGGAAAATGATTACTCTCTGTACAGCAGGCAGAAGAGAAGTTAATTTATTCCAGTAATCAGGGAACGTTAAGTAGCAGGCATGAGATTCAAGCTGCTGTAGCCAGCTATTTTGTGAATAACTTCCTGGAGGGTCAAAATCATTTTTGATGCAGAACATGTTAAGGAGGAAATAATAAAAGTTTGTCCAACAAAAAGTGAGCTGTCGAACAGAATGAAATTCTGATTTTTGTTCTTCTAGTAAGAAAGCCCATAGAGAGACTGTGCCAATGAAAAATGTCCTATTGGTTCAAAGGAAAATTCTTGAGAGACAGAAAAAAAGCACAAGAGGTGACTAGAAGAAGTGGGACTATGTTGGAAATGAAGCAGAGACTGGATTTGGGAGATGGAGATCAACAGAAAGAAAACCAGCAACTCAGAAATTGGCAAATAAATGTGAGATTACAAAGAATTAAATTAAACATATTTGTGAAAAATGACAGAACAAGAAAACCTGGAAATATTAGACTTCTTTGACTTTGTTAAACTTGTACGGGTCTCCAAAGTATATGCCATACTCAATTTCATTAATGTTTGGAGGAACATTTAGGAGGAGAGAAGAGGCTAGAAGGAGTTAGCTGTAAGTAAAACATTTTTTATTAACAGTAGTATTTTTATAATGCATGATATAACCTGCATGCTATAAAGTAAAGCTTTCTCAGTTATTTTTGAGTGTAATAGGGATACTAAAGTAAACAAATGCCCCTGTTTTTTTTTTTTTCCTTTTTCTTTCTTTCTACTTGTTCAGTTTTAAGAAATGTAGACACTGTAAATGTAATATAAAAAAAAAGAGTCTGGACAAAAAAGCATAATACAAGAAAACATTATATGATTTGTCTTACTCTTGCATAGGAGAATGACTAGATTAAGACCCTTGGCTTGATCTAGTAAAAAGTTTTAAGGAGAATCAAATAAATAAAAAAGAACACTGAATATAATAAAAAGTTCCTCTAGTAAATAAATGATGCTTGTAGTAGAGGTAAATGCATGTCTGGTTCTCATGTCTCTATGGAGACAATCTGATATGGGACAATAAAAACAGAATACTTCTTTTTTTCAATGGCTTTCCTTCAATGGCTAGGGGTTAATATTTTCTGAAAGCATTCAAGTGTTTTTCTAATCTGGGAGAGGAATGAAGATAAGATGAAAACAAACAGTACTTAATGAAAGTAGAAGCTCAATCATTAAGAGGAGGTTAGAAAGGATTGGGAAGAGATGTTAGATAAGCCATTTACAAAGAAACAATGTGGGATATAGGTATTACTCCCAAATATGCAACAAAGTCTAGAAGATTTAGAACGTTTGTTAGAAGTGTTTGTGTAGGTATTTTTATACCCCAAGTAAACGCCAAAGATTTTTTCCTCAGGTAGATAGCAAACATTGGAGATGTGATAGGGAAGAAAGAGGTAGTTGGGAACATATTTTTTGGGAGTGTAATGAGTGGCAGACCATAAAAATTCCCCTGCAGACTACTCTATCAGAAATACCGGGTAAATAATTTGGTATATCTAAGGCAATGACTGTTTGAGCTATGATAATGAAGTATATTAAAAATGTAGAGTGCAAAGAGTTACACTACAGTAGACTCATTTGGAAAGAAATGAACATGTGAATTTGATAAAGAAAGGATTTCAGGATGGTTATTCAGCAGAATATCTGGGACAAAAGAAAATGGGAAAAATTGCAAGGGCAGCTCCAATAATGATAGAAAATGGGAAAAAAGATAATAATGGTAGATTTGTAGTAATTATGGGGTACTGGCAAGGGAGGAGGATTACACTGGCATGTATTTATATTTGACATAAAACTGCTATAATGCAGCTTAAGAAAATTATGGAAGAAATAATCAGCTTTTCAGCAGAGAATATTACTTATAGATAGGGACATGAATTTGATTTGTAGCAGTGAGGATGTATCTGAGTTTCCAGAATGGAAAATATAACAAAATAGGGTGGAATTTTCGAGAAATTTATGAAAATGTTTGGCATGGAAGATGTGAATTTGCATATTATTCCCCAAGGTACAAAACCTGGGCTAGGCTAGACAAAAAATATATTTTGGAAGTGTAGACACATTATCAGAATACTAACATGATTTCACTGAACTGAGTTCACAGAAAAGTGCATTTAATTGAAAGTTTTGATATGTGTCCAATAAGTATCTCAGATCATGCACCACACTGGTCCTTTCCAACCTATCTGTTAAAAAGAAAGGAATTTAAGGAATGGGTATATAATAATCAATCAGAGGAGGTTAGAAAGAATTGGGAAGAGATACTGGATAAGCAATTCACACGGAAACAATGGAGGATATATATATGACTCCCAAATATGCAGCAAAGTCTAGAAGATGTAGGATCTTTGCTTCTAAGTGTTTGCATCTGTATTTTTATACCCCAAGTAAACTCCAAAGAATTTTTCTTCAGGTAGATAGCAAACATTGGAAGTGTGATGATGAAGAAAGAGTTAGCTGGAACATAATTTTTAGGAGTGTAATGAGTAGCAGACCTAAAAATTCCCTGCAGACTACTCTATCAGAAATACTGGGTAGGTAAATTGGTATATCTAAGGCAATGACTTTTTGAGCTATAATACAGAGTCAGAAATGCCAAGACATAGTAATGTCTTGCTGAGTCTAATTATGGTGGCTGCCAAAAAAGCAATTACTAGAAAATGGTAATCAAAATTCTAAACCAACTGTGCTAGAAGTAGTGAATATAGTAACAGAGATAAAACAACTGGAAATGGGATCTTTAGAAAATCTTCTTCTTCTTCTGGCATTTCCCGGTTAGGGGTCGCCACAGCGGATCATCTGTCCTCTCATGATTGGCAGAGGAGTTTTACTGTGTCAAGTTGCCAGCCTGGTGCCCAGCCTTCCACAGAAGGCACACACATGCACACACTCACACCTAGGGCCAATTTAGAGTGTCCAATCCTCCTACTGCATGTCTTTGAGGTGTGGGAGGAAACCGGAGTACCCGGAGGAAATCCACAAGACCACAGGGAGGACATGCAGACTCCACACAGAAGGCACCCCAGCCGAGAATCGAACCGGAGAACCTCTTGCTGTGAGGCAGCAACGCTAACCGCTGCACCACCGTGGCCGCCCTGGGATCTTTAGAAAATAGCAGGAGAAATTTACATAGAAAAATGGGAATTTTGGGAACAATGCATGCAGAACAACATTTTGGAGAGGGAATGAGGTTTAAAAGAAGGCAGGATTTGAATGAGCTATGTAATGTTTGATTGACAATGACTGGATAGATTATGAGTGATGTATAATATCTCAATGCAGTTTGTTTTCATTGATATAAATGTATGATTGCCTATGTTGTAAGTGATAATTTAATAAAGATTTTTCTTGTTTAATAACTTTACCTACTACTTAGAACCATTGCTCCATTTAAGAAGCCTTTGTTAACCATGGAAAGCAGTAAGCAATAAGCAGTATAGTTAGTTATTATTACCAAGTATGATTGATTTAAAGCAGTGGTGTTCATTACAGTGATACCCTCTTCCACCAGTACAGTGACTTTCATTACATTCCAGATCTACTGCAGCTGCCCCAGAGATGTTGCTATAATGCAGTGCTTAATGTGTTTTGTTGTGTTGTGAAGCTACAAATGTCAGCAATTTATCCACCCAGTCCCCTATTACCTACTGTCTAATCCAGAGCAAGTGTTTTAACTTTTTTCTGCTCTCCAGACCTTAGGGTTAGGGTTTGGGTTAAGGTAAGCGGATGGTTAGTGGTGTATGTATAGTTTAGTGTAGGGTTAGGTGTAAGAGTTTAGGTGTATGTGTGTGGATTGCTGTTTGTTTGGTGTGCTTGTGTTGTGTGTATGTGTTTTGGAACAGCAATTGTTTCCCTAGGAAAAAAATTGCTGTACTGAATGTTCAAAGTTTTAAATTTTCCATTAATAGGGTTCGATATTAGAACACTGAAGCGCTTTCAGGTGAAATCCACGCCCTTCTTCAGATCTCATCTTAAAGGTAAAATCAATGGTATTTAAAAATCAAAAGAACCAATCAATAAACAGCAAACACTTCAGAGGGTGGGATCATTTCATTCATTAATATCCAGCCTACTATTAGATTATAGCTACCAATCACAGATCATAGCTAAAACCTAAATGCAAGTGCGGAACAATGTAGAAGGGCATGTCTTTCATTAAGGATTGTTTCATTCATAAAAACATCTCCAACAAACATGTTGATAGTATCACATCAAGGCCCAAATGAGCACTTCAAAGCATTTTTTGAATTTTTTGAATTGAATGATTGATTCGGTTGTTGCAATTTGTTAATTATTGAATAATTACTGCAGTTCAGAATGGTATAAAAATGTGAGGCACTGTTTACTAATTATTCTGATGAAATCTGCTTAGGGCAGATGAAAGCGCTCAATCTGGTGGATTTTAAGTTGTATTAAAGACTATCTGTTTGTTTGAACGGAGCTTCGTATTTGTTCTTGGTTGCAGTTTGGTTCTTTCTACATTCTATAACTATGACAAGAATCTAAATGGCAATGCTCAGATCTGCTCTGAGCTAAAACAGAATGGCATTAAATATACTGATCCGAAGGATATTGCCAATATCCTGGCAGATCGATTCAGTGCCAACTTCACCCCCCTTTCACCCCCTAAATGGCCCATCTCAATACCGTAAGATTGCCAAATTCCAGTAATAACGGCCACACAGGTACAAAACGCACTCTCTAAAGCCAAGAATACAGCATCCATGGGACCAGATGACATCCCGGGCTGTGTACTACATGAACTACAATATGGACTGGCACCTCACCTAAGTGTCATGTTTAATCATAGCCTCACCTCAGGTTTCGTGCCCACTGAGTGGCGCAGAGCTACAGTTATCCCAATCCACAAGGGGATCCACCTTGGATCCCGGAAACTACCGCCCATCAGTCTGACAAGCCTTATCTGCAAGGCCATGGAGTGTATTATCATGGAACTTATAAACAAAGACATTGGCAACCTTCAAACACTGGACCCCACCCAGTTTGGGTTTGTGAAGGGCCGATCTTGTCTCCTGAACCTGATTGACTTCTTTGAATCAGTCTCCAGAGCCATGGACAAGGGTAAGGTGGTCCACACAGCCTATCTAGACCTTGCCAAGGCCTTTGACACCATCCCCCACTCTGGAATCATAGATAAACTTACTAAGTTGGGCATTAATCCCTATGTCATCCAATGGGTTGCTAAATGGCTTACTGATAGAACCCACACTGTAAAAGTAGCCGACTCCAAATCCAGCTCCAGACAAGTGACAACTGGAGTACCTCAGGGTTCGGTCCTGGGGCTGCTCTTGTTTGGCATCTACTTCTCTGAAGTACAGGTCAACACTAAGGGACTCTGGCTAACAAAGTTTGCAGATGACTGCAAACTGGGAGCCATTATTGGATCAACAAATGATGTGGATACTCTACAAAAGGGCCTTACAGAAACAGATGCTTGGTGCCAGAGCCATGGGCTCAAGCTCAATGCCAAGAAATGTATTGTTATCCCCTTTGGGAAAAAACATGTATCCATGAATTACCATATAGGTGGCAGTACACTAAACACAGAAAGTGTGATAAGAGACTTAGGGACACAGGTGGACAGTGGTCTCACCTTCGATAACCACATCGCCACAACAGTCAGGAAATCCTTCTATGTGGCACACCTCATCATGAAGGGCTTTTCATCCAGAAAAAAGGAGGTCATTGCCCCACTGTACTCATCCCTCATTAGACCCATTATAGAATACAACGCCCCATTTGGTATGTACCTCTCAAGACATCTGCAACAACTGGAAAGGCCTCAGAAATACCTCACTAAAAGAATCACAGGCCTAAAGCAGATGCCCTATGCTGACCGCCTTAAAAAACTCCAGCTATACTCTGTCGCATATTGTCTACTCAGAGGCAATCTCTGCTTAACATACAAGGTCATGTCAAACCCAGAGCTGTTGGACATGCTACACTTAAAGAAATCCCAATCCCTCAGAGCTACACGCTCCAGGGATCTAAACCTTGTCATCACAATAAACAAAACATGCTGGAGGGATAGGTTCCTGACCCAGAGACTCCCCAGACTCTGGAATAGATTGCCCATACATGTCAAGCAGAGTGCCTCTTTGGACCTCTTCAAGAGGAACCTTGACGATTGGATGGGAGAAAGGAAATTCACCCCAGGGATCACGTCAGTCGCCCTGCTAGACAGGGGTCCAGGAAAGTAAATAATGTCGGAAGAAATAGCCAGGGAATTGTTATGGCTAGGCTTGTATAGGCCCTAGGGCTGATAGCCTAGTACCAATCTATGAACCTATGAACCTATATGTGCTTGCAAGTTGTACAGCTTCTACATGGATAAGTACCTGTTCTAGCTGATTTAAGTTATTTATGATAACGTTGTCATTGGCAAAGCAGTTGTTTCAAGTTCTTATTATTTCTGAAGCCAAAAGATAGCACATCTCCAACTATATCTCGTACATCAATGTCACTTAACAAAATATTCCAGTTCTTTCTTATTGTATTACATACATAACAAATATCACTCGAGAATGTGAGAGTAACTCTGAAAGGGTTACTACAAATTTTATTACTGGATGACAGAGTCCCGATATTATTTTTACTGTGCAAGTAATAAGATCTACCTTTTGTATTCCTCTGCACATGTACTTCATTTATATGTTTCTTAAAGTCCAAACGCTTGTAACTTCTCTGTATTAACTGTTGCTGTAACCTTGACATAGCCTTCTCAAAACCTTTGTTCCTGGTGTATAATCTGGAATGCCTCAGTAATTGCCCCTTCATTATATTATTATAAATATGGCAGGGATGCACACTATCTCTTAATAGAAGATTATTCTTTTTACAGTCCTTATAGTATAGAATGATTTTAATACCATCAAGCTCATTTAACTCCAAGATAATATCCAAAATAATCAATCCTTGTGGTCAATTGCTGGAGCATAAATCTTAAAAATTCAGTTGTAGTCTCAAGATAGTTAATAAATTCTAATAGCTTCTCAGAGGAACCATGCCAAAGAAGAACAATATCACCCACAAATTGTTTATAAAACATTAAATGTGGGACCAAAAGGATTATTTCTCAATATATAGCAGTCTTCTCAAAAAGCTAGCATCAGAGTCATATATGTATTTACACAGGGAGTGGCTACTCCTCATTTCTGCCAATAAATATTTTTCGTCAAAGTGGAAAATACTATTTTGTAGCATAATGTAAAGTAAATGACTAAACAAATTAATTTTCTCTCTGTACAGTGATTGATCAAATAAAAGGTCTTGATTGCTGAGACCCCATAGTCATTGAGTATCACAGTAAATAAATTCTTGACATCTAAAGTGACGATATGAATATGCTGTAAATCATTAAGTGACCCCATGTAGGTAGACAAACTTTCCCAAAAATCTTTTGTGTCTCGTAGAACACTGGATGCTAATGTAAGTGCCGATTTTAATTATTTTTCTATGTATATGGATAGCAGTTCTGTTATCTACCAATCTCCCATGACTATAGGACATAAAGGAGGATCAGTCACAATCTTATGAATCTTGGGGAGACCTTTATTAACAGGTATGACAGGGTGATTAATCTTAATCTATTCATATAATGTGTCATTTATCTTGCATGACATTAATAATTCATATAATTAATTATTAATGTGTATCATCTGATTCACCTTGACACAATTTATAGGTATATATGTATTAATGTCACTCACCATACTCTGCATTTTGATAATATAGGTCTCAGTGTTCATGACAATGGCAGCTCCAGATTTGTTAGCGAGACATATTACAATTGCTTAATTCAATCTTAATTCATTCAGAGCTGCTCTTTCCTCATAGGTCAAGTTATGAAACAGCACAGTTGCCCGATGAAATACAGAAATTGCAAAATGTATGGGTTTTGACCTTTGCCCTGTTCCAGTGGGAACAATGTACATTCCTATGTCACTAAGCAACATATCACTTCCCTGTTAAATTACCACATTTCGATTAAACCCACCTTAGAAGCATGGAGGTTGAAAAGATGATTGTATTGGGCATGTATATAATATAGTTTTGTGTATTTGTAGTTGTTTTATATGTATTTTGGGTATAATATTTTATTTCATTTCATTTTTTACAGATTATTATAAAACGTTTTTATGTATTTTATATGTATATGTTCTTTGAAATATAGCTTAGAGTGTAGTCATGCTGTTTCTAGAATTTGGTCACTATATAGTTAATAGTGAAGTGATATGTTGCTTAGCCCGACATAGGAATGTACATTGTTCCCATTGGATGATTAGATTTAAGGGGAAGAAATAATGTGGAGTATTTTATGGTGTGTTAAAATCTGATGAAGCAACAGTGTTTGTGAAAGTGCTTATCTAAATAAAATTATCCTTTGGTTTTATGCCGTAGTGGTTTCTTTCAGCCTGTTTCTGCTCTGTGAAGTTTGGATTTTATATATTTTTCTTTGTTGTTCTCAGAGCAGTTCATTGCCTGGATTCTTTTGTGGACTTGCATACTGCATATGTTGAAATGTAACTAAAACAAATCTGTGTAATATATATATATATATATATATATGTGTGTGTGTGTGTGTGTGTGTGTGTGTGTGTGTGTGTGTGTGTGTGTGTGTGTGTGTGTATGCTGATTATTAAAAACATTTACAATGTATCTATATGCATTACCTAGAAGTGTACTGATGGCATGGGCATGTTTGGCAGGACAATTCACAGGTATACAATATTGCAATACCTTAACATGGAATGTTTTGTGTTTAATTTGTAGACATGTTTCAGGGATAGTTCATTTGATAGCACTTTTAGCATTTCAAAGATAGCTTGTTAGCAAAATGTGTCATTTGCCTCCTCTTTTGGGGGTGGGGAGCAAAGATGCATTTCTTCTATGGCACAAACAAGGATATGTTGCTATTGTTACTCTCCTTTTTTTGCATCCAGCCTGTTGTTTGTAGTTCAAATCTCTAGACTGTTTTATGTTTCTCCAATCGGTAATACTGAAATCCTACCTTTTCTGTTTTATCTGGGAACAGCTATTTTGTAGTTATGTGATACTTATGCAGACTGATTACTCAAATTTCTGTAGCTCTGAAGACTGAATTATATTGTTCTGTTTCTTTTCTGCCTTGAAAGTATCTACCTTAATACCAAACCTCTCTAAATTTATTTTACACACTACCTTAATATTAGTTCCCTAGCCTTGTACCATGTACATATAATTTATTTTTGCCTAATTTCAGTGGCGGCTGGTGACTTCAAGTCAAAGGGGGGCTGCAGGACAGCTGAATGGGTGGGGTCAATGGGAAGGGATGTGACCAACTAGAAAGGGGAGGAGCTATGCTCAAAACCACAAAAACTAACTAAATACACTGCCCTGGGTGCCAAACCATCATTATGAGAGTCCAATCAAGACAAAATTAAGTGTAAAAGAACAAAAATATTTCAATTCATTGGCTGCATGACAGCCTACTTAATATCTAGATGGAAACAAAAAGGTTGTGAGGCATGAAAAAATAAATTACTTTTTAAATACATTAATGGAATGCCAGTCAAAATCAAGTATAAGAAAAACAAGCAGCACTCAACTCAAACCACTTCTTGCACTGCAGTTCTAATTATAATTTATATTCAGCTTTATTAAAGTACCAAGTAACATGCTGAAAGTAGAAATCTCTGATGCCCCCACTTGTAAAAATGTTTCTTATCCAAAAAAAGACCTGCTGCTTGACAACTATCTACTTGTTTCATGGGGAAAACATGATCAAAAAAAATGAAAAGCAAACAAGAAATAAGCTCAAGATACATTGCTTAAAAGGATTACTGTAGGTTATGGACCACACGACTGGCATTCTGTTTAGTTTACGGGTAAAGCCTGCAGAGATGACTGGAAGTCTCCAAGTGTAATGAGTTTCTTAAAATAATGTAATCCTGTCCTTTATTACAAATACTGTCATATGCATTTCAATACCCAAGGCTTATACATTATCTAGTTAAGTATTCTCTACATGGCAACAACAGAAAGGCTTTCAATGTTGGCAATTCTTTAACAGTATGCTTATTAAAGCTTACTTGCATCTTACGATCTCAGCCAAGCTTACCTGATGGTCATTAAAGTATTGCTACTTAAACACAGAGCAACAGGCACTTTGAGTAATAAGCATAAATCAACAGTACAAAAAATATGACAGAAACCAGACCATTCTGTAAAAATCAAGGACAGATGAAAAGCCACTCTAGTACATGTGTCTACCTTGGATGGGGGGAGGGATACTCTGCACATTTACACTGCATAACTACTCCTTGCCTTGCTTCGACACATCCAGAGTCACTAAATGGGGGAGTGGGGTGCAACAAGTATGTCACAATTTGAAATGTCTCTGGCTGACTGTGATGGCCCTGACACATTTCTCATACCTCTCAACCTCAGAGCAAGAAATCTGGACAAAGCCATACAAATAAGTGGGACAAAGGCCCAAAAATAAGGACAATTTTTAAATATTGCTTTTACAAACTTAGAAAAATAATAGCATAGGTCTTACATTAGTATGAATTTTCTGAATGGTATGAAATCTGAAACTCAAATGTCTGTCATTATTTTCTAACTTCAGTCTTTAATGATTTGTCACTAATTTGCCAAAAAACACAATTTTATGAAAAATGGACCAAAAATGTGATGTAAAAATATAAAATAGCCACACAATACAGCTGGGAACCTGTCAAAGAAGGGACACTTTAATATTAGCACTGCTAACTTGAGCAGCTGACAAAATAAAAGAATCTACATGCATTTCTGAAATAAAAGTAATCTATAACTCTGATTATTACAGTTATTTCTTAATTGTAAACCCTCCATGTTTTCTTTCAAAATTGCTATTTTGTGGAGGGATTATTAGGGGGAAGAGCAACATTGTGAGCCAAAATCAGGGACAGTTGAGAGATTTGGCTATGCCTAATTCTATAAAGCAATTTATTTGCATATACCTCTCAATCTGTTAATGCAATAAATCTGGACAAGGCCAAATATATCGGGGGAACATATAAACAGTACTAAAAAATGCTCTTGTATAAACTGAGACAGTTGATAGAACAGCATGCATTTTTCTGAAGGTTATGAAGTCTGAAACTCAGTGTGTCAGTATTTAGTGACTTAATTCCTAAATGATTTGCCAGAAAACCACAAATTTTATGAGGAACAAACCAAAAATAAGAAGCAAAAGTCTATTCATTATTTGAAAATCTGGACAATTGGGAGGTATAGTTCAGCTGGGGCTGTCTTTAAGTTTTCCGCCCTTCCCCCTCACAAAATCATGGTCGAATGGAGCCTCCCCCTGCAGCCATTCCAATGATCCATCACTTGGCTATTTCACTCCATTTACCATAAACACTAATGTGCACACTGATTTACTTCTATAATGATTTGGACTTCATTTGAAAGTTTTATTTTGCATTTTACAGCACAAACACTAAGACATCTGCTAAACAAACTTAGCATTAAAACTTCTCTGCCCTTAAAACTCATGTTCATTAAAACAGCATTGAAACCCACATTCAAAGAAAATACATTTTACCAGTGGCAGAACTGCCCAATTCAGAACATCTTTCCAGTAAACAATGAAACAAAATGTATGCAACACCCAAACTGCCCAGTTCAGAACATTTCCATCATAAAAGTCTACTCAAACTTCTACAGTCCACCATTATCAGTAAATATGCACAATTATACAGTCCACCATTATCAGTAAATATGCACAATTCTACAGTCCACCATTATCAGTAAATATGCACAATCTCCGAAGAAGTAAAAAAGTAATCTAAATAATTCCACATTAAATAAATCTGTAACGAATGAAGAGGTTGCTGCTAGCAAACACCTTTATATTTCATGGTTTCATCAAAAAATAAAGTGTCTGATGCCCCTTAGGAATAACTTGCCTGTATTACATTAAAAATGATAAGCTAGTAATATTGCAATAGGAAATGGATAGCAAACCGATAGCAGGCTCATAGTTAGTATCTTAACTTTTTCAGTACGGCAGCATTCACCCCTTGTGGGAGTAGAACCAACAACCTTCTGCATCAAAAGCAAGTACACAACCTGTTGTGATATTAACAATGCAAGCTGACTTAGCATAAGCAGCACTAAACTTCTCTTCCCCTGCAGCTCTTAGCTCCTTGTAAAATCTACTCAATACTCAACTGCATCTCAACTTCGCAACACAAGAAATCTGGAAAAAGCCAGATTTATAGGGGGGGGGTCAAAAACCCAAAAACCAGGGACGTATTAAACATTGCTTGTATAATCTTGGAAAGTTGCTAGAATAAAATACTGTGTTACCACCATAAATTTTACTGCCAAGGTCCCTGTGCAAAAGAGTCAGAGCAACATACCACTATGCCAAATCAGCTGCTTTGTGAAAGAAAAATGCTGCGTTACCACCATACATTTTATTACCAATGTCCCTGTGCAAAACAGTCAGAGCAACATACCACTATGCCAAATCAGCTGCTTTGTGAAAGAGCAGAAGATTGAAACTTAAATGGCTATCATTTAATGAATTCAGTTCTCACCATAGCAACAACCCTCTTTTAACAAAACCTGGACCACAAACCAGTAATGAATACAGCCTCAAACATATTCAGTGAATTCAGTTCTGCCTCTTGCCATAGCTGTCAACCTTAGTACAAAAAAACCTGGAATAATATATTAATAAAATAAGGAAAAAAAAATAAAATAAAAATATTCATCTTATATTTATAAAATAAAAATTGCTAGAATAAAATGTTAGGTTGTGTTACTATGTATTTTCAAATGCCTGTCAATTTTACTTCTGACCGAACAAAAACAATTTTCAGCAGAGACCCAGGGAGAAATACTGCAGACACATGTCTTTGTAAAATGGCAGGACACACAGAGCAAATCCACACAAACACAGGGATAAGATGCAGACTCCACACAGAAGGCACCCCAGCCAAGATTCAAACCAGAAAACCTATAGCTGTGAGGCAACAATGCTACCACTGCACCATCAAATATGTAAGGAATTAAACATTTAGAAACCTGAAGTCTGAAATGCAAATGCCTGTCAGTTTTATTTAACATTTGTTAATCAGGACAGTCTGACTTGGAACAAAAAAACAATTTTCAGCAGAGGCCCAGCAAGAAATAATGCAGACATGTCTTTGTAACATGGAAGGACACAAAAGCAAACCCACACAAACACAGGGAGAAGATGCAGACCCCACACAGAAGGCACCCCAGCCAAGAATCAAACCTGAGCACCTGCAGCTGTGAAGCAACAATGCTACCACTGCACCATCAAATATCAAGCATTGCAGCATTTAGAAACCACAGATATTATGAGGAACAGATCAGATCAAATATGAGGCAAAAATCTGCAATTCTTTTACAAATGGTGGTGGGTAGGGAATTCAGGCCCTTAACACCTGCATACAAGGTACAGGGTTCAAGCCTGAGGTATTCCCTACCACACCACCATGTGTTTGTTCTAGCCACCAGTATATAACAACTGGGGCATTTACACACACACAGATCCATATAGCCATCTTACCTTCCCTTCCATAGTAGATCCCATCCCTTTGTTCATAGCTGGCGTGGTGTGTTTGAGCACATCCCCGTGAGATCTGGAGCACATCCACCATGCACGCAAGATCCCTGATGAGACTCCAGCCTGCTGACGTTGCAGTCCGGGTCTGACCTGTTGTTCCCAGTGACAGTCTATGCAGTTTAAAACTGCATAGACTTCTGGGAACTCTGTTCTTCATGTTTCCCAGCGCATGCTCCAGACTGTCTCAGCAGCAGTCCGGACTAGTGCGCAAGCGCGAAAGTCTGCAATTTTTTTTAATTTTATTTTTATCTTTTCTTTTTCATTTTATTTCTTTATTTTACAGCTGAGGGGGCTGCAGTCCAGCAGTCCAATAGCACGGGCCGCCCCTGCCTAATTTGTGAATGTCACCAAATTGCCTGCTTCAGTATCTTCAAAGTCTTAACAAAACATTCTAGCTCTGCACATCTTTATCAATGTTTTGACCTGAAAGTTATTTCAAAGAAACATTTCTTTCTTTTGAAACTGCATTTCCTGAAGTTACATGTAAAATGTAAAATGCAAAATAAAGATATAGACCTGCTATAATATGGCTATATTTCTAAACCTATGTGAGATTTATTCTAACAAAACTATATTTATGTAAGACCTAACCTTACAAAGACATCATAAGCTATTCTTCAATAAACATATCAATATACAAATCTAAACCATATTTAATTAAGCCCTCACTGTTACATATACCTCACATTCTACTGTTCATCACTTCTAGCCAGCTGTCTTAAAACTGACTTCTATAAAATGGAACAAATGTATAACAAAGTTGCCAATTTTGCAGCAAACACACACAAAATGGTTTAAACCACTGTATGGCCCTACAAAAAAAAAAATCAGACAGTTTGAGCTGCATCATCTACTTTCCTTCAACCATTTAAAACATACAACAGAACAGTGCATAAATCTGACAAATGTCCATTTAATCTTCATTTTTTGGCAGAGGCCCAGGGAGAAAAGATACACAAGAAATAACAACAGCAGTACAAATACAGCATACCAAATACTCAGGTGACATTTAACAGCATCACATGTAAGGCTCCACGAGAACTGTTTACAATAGTGCTATACAGTTTACAGAATGCTCAGGTAACATTAGCAGCATCGCATGCAAGGCTCCACGAGAACTGTTTACAATAGTGCTATACAGTTTACAGAATGTTCACCTAACATTAGCAGCATCACATGCAAGGCTCCATGAGAACTGTTTACAATAGTGCTATACAGTTTACAGAATGCTCAGGTAACACTAGCAGCATCACATGCAAGGCTCCATGAGAACTGTTTACAATAGTGCTATACAGTTTACGGAATGCCCAGGTAACATTAGCAGCATCACATGCAAGGCTCCACGAGTACTGTTTACAATAGTGCTATACAGTTTACAGAATGCTCAGGTAACATTAACAGCATCACATGCAAGGCTCCACAAGAACTGTTTACAATAGTGCTATACAGTTTACAGAATGTTCACCTAACATTAGCAGCATCACATGCAAGGCTCCACGAGAACTGTTTACAACAGTGCTATACAGTTTACAGAATGCTCAGGTAACATTAGCAGCATCACATGCAAGGCTCCACGAGAACTGTTTACAATAGTGCTATACAGTTTACAGAATGCCCAGGTAACATTAGCAGCATCACATGCAAGGCTCCACGAGTACTGTTTACAATAGTGCTATACAGTTTACAGAATGCTCAGGTAACATTAACAGCATCATATGCAAGGCTCCATGAGAACTGTTTACAATAGTGCTCTACAGTTTACAGAATGTTCACCTAACATTAGCAGCATCACATGCAAGGCTCTACGAAAGTTTGTTTTTTAGTCGCAACATTAGTAGCATCACATGCAAGGCTCCACGAGTACTGTTTACAATAGTGCTATACAGTTTACAGAATGCTCAGGTAACATTAGCAGCATCACATGCAAGGCTCCACGAGAACTGTTTACAATAGTGCTATACAGTTTACAGAATGTTCACCTAACATTAGCAGCATCACATGCAAGGCTCCATGAGAACTGTTTACAATAGTGCTATACAGTTTACAGAATGCTCAGGTAACATTAGCAGCATCACATGCAAGGCTCCATGAGAACTGTTTACAATAGTGCTATACAGTTTACAGAATGCCCAGGTAACATTAGCAGCATCACATGCAGGGCTCCACGAGTACTGTTTACAATAGTGCTATACAGTTTACAGAATGCTCAGGTAACATTAACAGCATCACATTCAAAGCTCCACGAAAACTGTTTACAATAGTGCTATACAGTTTACAGAATGCTCAGGTAACATTAGCAGCATTAACTACAAAGTGATGATAAAGCTGATAATTATGAAATAAACAAGTATTTTTTGCAGCAACATAGTCAGCACTGTGTTCAGTGCATTAGGTCAGATATAATTATATGCATTTTGTCATAAGTAGAGTGGAGGACAGAAAAAAGAGATAACAGATAGTCACTGACGTATGTGCACATAGGAGAGGTAGTTTAGATGTGATTTAGCCTGAGGAATAGCAGGTGCATACCCAAGAGTCAAGAAGGAACAGTTTTAATTTATCTTTGAAGATATGTGTGTCATTGAGGAGTCTGATTCAAGGGTCAACTGAGTTCCAGCATTTTGAGTACAATTGAAGTAAAGAGCATTTCCTGATTTTTTTGTGAGTGATGGGGATTGAGAGTAGATGTTTGTCAGTAGAATGGACAGCTCTATAGGTGGAGTTGTGGTATACTACACAGGGCAGGACATTCTTCAGGGTGAAAGACTAATCTGTACGCAAATTGAAGTTCAGAGTAGGTGGGGAGGTGAGGTAGCTGAAGCCAGTTTAGGTGCCTGAGGGAAATACAGTGATAAGTGGAGTATGGCTTGTTGGAAGCAAATCTATTTTTAATATAGCATTACTCTAATTTAGTTGTCAGGGTGGACTGGAGGTTGTTGAAAATAGGTGAGGTCTACAGAAGTGTGGGCAGCAGGTAGGTGGATGTTAATATTATCCAGCTGCGTTCAGTCCAATATTGTTTGGCTCTGTATAACAGACCTATCTGCCGATTCATTTTTTGATTGCTTGTTGGGTGTGAAGACTGATTGTCATTATGTCATCAACTATAACCCCTAGTAATTTAGTACTGGAGACTACCTCAATATTTGTGTTATTTGCAGAGGTGTGAGGCTTAGAGTGAAAAGGGAACGTTTTGAATTTTTAGGTCTGATTTTGCAAGCCAGTTTTCTATGGAGGAGAATGAATCTCTTGTGCGCTGTTGTAGAAGAATGGGGTTTTGTGCAGACCACATAAGGATTGCATCGTTGGTGTGTTGGACTAGTTTGGCATGTTTTGAGGTAGTGTTCAAATTAATTGATAAATATATTAAACAGGAGTGGTCTTAGTGTAGAGCCTTGGGAAACACCAGCAGAGACTTGTAAAACAGTTGAGATACTAGCTTACTATTTAACTGCTTGGGATCTGTCAGACAGTTAGCTGAGAAACCAGCAGAAGTTAAAGTAGGACAGATCAAGGAAGGCTAGCTGATGGAGAAGTTTATAATGAGAGACAGTGTCAAAGGCTTTAGATAGATATAAAAAGATATACCAAGCAAGCCACTCTGGGATAAAGCCCTGGCTATGGCCCAGTCAACTTGTGCATGGTGAGAGGCTTGGATGACTGCTGGAGCAGCAGGGAAGGGTTAAGCATGCCCATCCAAAGTGGGAGGGCACTCATTGATATGCTCCATAAGGGGACGCATGGTCCAAAGAGGGGAGTTGTCCTAGGACAGAATTAATAAGCGTGGGGTGCAGGGAAAGGGAGTGGGTAGGTCATGAAAAAAAGAAATCCCCGCAGATGAGCCTAGCCCCCAAGACACCCTCAGGATCCATGTATCCATGACTGCCCCCAGCAATAACAAAGTAAGTCCAGGGTGGATTGGAAAGTTGCTATGAGACCCAGCATGGACATTGGGTAAAACAAAAAAAAAAGTTATACTGAGCAGAGACCTGTGTTCACATACCCAACTTGTCCTTCTTTCTTTCTTTCTTTCTCTTTCTTCCTTCCTTCTCTAATTCCCTATGTCATCCAATCAAACATTTCTTTCAGTGCTTATATATACTATATCTCTTCCACTCTATCTCACATCTCTCTCTCTCTCTCTTTGTTTCTACATGTATTCCTTACTAATCTGCTTACACAACCACATTTCACACGTTATTAAAGCTCCTTATGTAGATCTCAATCACTTCTATGTGAAGCTTTTCTTCCCAAGCATCCACTGAAAACAGGCTTTTTCTGTTCAGTTAGACAATCCTGGTTAACAAAAGTAAATAACAAATAAATATTTACATTAACAATGCAAGAAATGGAGTGTCATACTGCTATGCTAAGGGTGACATTTGCAAGCAGTGGGTATTAGTAAAAAATGCATTAAAATATGATGGGTAATATGAGTTAATTCTGGGATATAAATGTTTGCTTAAAACAGTAAAGAATATTAGCAATACTTTCGTATCTATGTCAATATCATATAAGTTGTATGTCCTGCGTGTGAACAAATGGTGCCATCTTAAACACAACATTGAGGCACACAGTTTTGTCACTGGCACTGATTCTTACCATTTAACATGCATGGTTTTGTAGATTAGTACTGTCATTTCAAATATTGTCAAAATGTTTTATGCATAATTACCAAAGACTTTGCAATATCATAAAAGAGCAGTGTGCTAACCACCTTTATGTGTCACTAAAAAGTTCCAAAACAGATGAACATTGTCCTACTGATACCTTTGCCTTGTCTTGCATGCAGAGAGAGGTAAACGCCTTATTTTGACCATAAAGCTAGCAGTTTATTGGCAAATAAAACATTTTTGCTCACAAATCTGCAATATAAAATCAATACTACCAGACAGACTTTTGATACTAGCACCATAGGCTACGGTCCATTGTCTAGTGGATTGCTTTTGTATTTTATATATTTTTTTGAAATTACATTGTTTATTAGATATTGCAAATCATCTGAAATGTGTTGTCTCAGATGACTTGAAGATACAAGGCTATTAAATAGCTTCCTGCTACTCAGGACTAAATTAAGTAAGAGGATTCCCATTTCTTATAGGTTGATAGGCTAACGACTATCAGGGCCTTTATAAGCCTAGCCCTGAAACCCGACCCAGTTGTGTCACAGTGTTTCGTGGGCATTTATTAGGAGGGGGTATGTTAGTTAGAAAGTTTCTAGAGGCTATGTAGAGGGGTATGTTAGTTTGGGCATTATTGTCTGCCTCTGTCTTTCAGAGATATGGAGGCCAGACCCAGGGTGAATTTTCAATTTCCCATTCATTGGTTAAGGTCAAGCTTAAATTGAGTTAGGGACAGACACTGCTTCACATGGACGGGGAGCCTGTTTCAGAGCATAGGAATACTCTGACACACACATCTGCCTCTCCAACATGTCTTATTAATGTCACAAGCAAAATTTAAATCATTTGATATAGTGGTTCTGATGCTGTTCATTTTGCATTTTTCTTTTCATTTCTTTTTACATTTTTAGAGTATGTGAGTTTATAAAGCCTTTAAATGTTACCCTTTATGGCCATACTAATATGCACAATGTTTACAGTTATCTATAGCATGATAGCTCTCAAACAAAAATCACAGTTAACATGGAAAAGCTATGTCTTTGGTTTATCAGGCAGAACCTTGGGTTTTGTGAATTGACTCAACACATCAAACTCCTTTTCCACCTGTACTAAATTAAGTCACTGTTGCATTGTACTGCCATTTTAAATGAATTCTCCTAACATGTATGGTGCAAACTGATTATTGTAATAATTTATGTATTTTTTAACTCTTTGCAGGAACACACCACTCAACCAAGCACAAAGTCCATAAAAAACTAGAAATTTAATGGTATAACCGCTTTCATTTTGTAAACTTCCAAAACTTCTTCCAATACAACATTGATGAATCATTCCTTCCGTTAAATAACCATGAGTAAAAATCATATGACCCACATTGTAGTCAGATGATCCCATTCATAAAATTACAAAATACACAAGTTTCTACTACATCACCCTCCCATCCCTTACAGCTCTAAACTGCTGAATAGCATATAAACAATCCTAATTAAAACATTCATCTCTTAAAAACTCTTTCGGCTTTTCCTGGTTAGGGGTCGCCACAGCGGAACTCCAGTCCGCTAATTCATCTCTACAAAAACATTTTTTTTTAAACTATGTGAAGCTGTTTTTTTATCTAGCTAGGGATTTTAATTTTAAAATGGGGCAACAGATATATTATCAATTAAATCTGGCCTTTTGCCAGACTAACTCCCATTTTTCCAATATTGCAGACCATGGGCCACCCTGTGGACTCACCCCCACCTTTTCCAATACTACAAATTTAAACCAATGTTCCTTATTCTCCTTGATATGCCTTTAAAGTGCATTTATTGTTCTTTCTTTTTTATATCATATGTATGCTCATATATTCTACTACAGTGCTTGCTCACTCAACCGAGTACAATGAGATCATATTTTGACTTCAGACACTCCTACCAGTCCCATCTGTTCAGCTCTATCCCAGTCTAGTGTCACTAGCTCATTCTACCTAATACAGAGAGAACATTTGTGAAGGGAAAACCACTTAGGTCCTTAATTTTGAATTATCTTCTTTTTCTCCCTTCTCCCTTTCCACTTTCCAAAAAAAAAATTCTAAGCTTATTTCCTGCCTTTCCTGTAAGTAGTCTAGTCCAGATACATATTTGCTGTTACCAGGACTGTTTGTAAGGTTCTGAGCCCCCAAAGCCTTTCTATGTTGGAGGGAAGCCTTCTAGCTTATCAGTGGAAGTGGTAAGCACCAGGTAGCCTATCTACCACAAGAGTGATTTCTGGCCCAGACATTGTAGTTTATTAGCTGTTTGGGAAGTTTTTCCATCTCATTCAACCTTCTGGTTCAAAAGCCCACGTTTGCACTTGTTTCCCACCTTTCCTGTAACTAGTCTAGTCCAGATACAGATGTGCTATATCCAGGACTGCTTGTAAGCTTCTGAGCCCCCCAAGCTTTTCTGTGTTGGAGGGAAGCCTTCTAGCTTATTAGTGGGAGTGTTAAGCACTAGGTAGCCTATGTACCACAAGATCCAGGTACAGATTCTTAGTTTTAGCACTTCAGTTTGCTTATTCATGCTCAGCACTTGTTCAGAACTTGTTGTTAGCACTAAATAAGCTACAAATTACTACAGCACTCAACCTTCTACTTTAACTAGAGGAAAACAGTTTTTGTACTTACTTTCCTCACTTCCTTAGAGAAAAACAGCTCTTATACTCACTTTCCTCACTTGTCTAGAGGAAAGTAGTTTTTTATTCAGACATGTCCAAGGGTCAGCTCCCAGTGTTCTCTCCTGTCTATCTTATGAATCTGGGCATCTTGGGGCAATGTAGCAATTGCCTCATGTACACAGACAACCCTCTCCTCCTACCACCCAACACCACAACCTGTGAGAGATGCACTTATCTAGCCAAACTGGAGGTAAAGCTCTCTCCAACCAAGGCTGAACTTGACAGTCAAGAGGAGAAGGTAAACACTTGCACCACACCACACACATCACATAGTCCCACTAAACCTACACCACCAAAATCCACACATAGAAACATAAAAACATTTGCAAAGGCTCTTGATAATAATCTGTCAAACAAAAGAGACCTCCAAAGCAAAAACACAAGCAACCTCCACCCACCAACGCAACCCAAATGGCACATAGCCAACAGACTCAGTGTGCCAATAAACCACAGCACATAAGGCAAAACAATGTACCCAACACACTAGTCATAGGTGACTCTATAGTCAGGCACACTGATGTCCCACCCACCAGGCTAAACAAGGAGAAGGTTACTGTCAGCTGCTTGTCGGGTGCCAGGATCCACCACATAACCCACACACTCAGGTCACTCCACAACAAGTACAAATTTGACTCTGTCATTGTCCATGTTGGTGTCAACAACCTGAGACATACTTTCCTGGACTACATGAAAAGAGAAATGGAAGAGCTCTCCGATCTTGTAGCCCAGGCAGGTATGACCCTAGCCCTGAGTAGCATCCTGCCATCGCCCAGAATGATACCGCAGTACAAGGACAAAACTATTGATTTCAACAATTGGCTAAGCTTCTGGTGTCATTCTAAGGGGATCCAATATCTGTCTGCCTGGGATGACATGGTCGACAGGCCACGATGCTTTGCCAGTGATAGCCTACACCTGTCGCCCCTGGGATTCTGCATACTGGCTAAGGATCTTGTTGCCCCTATAGTGCCTTTTTTAGGCAAGGTTCAAATGACAAATTCACCACCATAACAGGAACAGGCAAGCAAAAACTGAGAGAAATGCTACTCAAAGCTAAAAGTCTAAATCTCAAAATTCACTCACTCAAGGCACTCCTTAAAATAGAGAACATCGATATCTGTGCAGTGACTGAGACCTGGTTCAAGGCTCTAGAGAGCACCCCTGCATTACCAGGCTATAACTCATACCACATTGTTCGGCCATCTAACCTGGACCAGAACACCAAAGGCGGAGGTGTGTCCATATTCATTAAGGATATCCAGATTACCTACACAAGAATGACAGCACAAAACACCGACACCCATATAGCCGACACCACATGGTCGACAATCAAAACACTGACAACGTAATTACTGCACAAAAAAGGGAAATAACATTTCCTTTTTTGTGCTAGCAGGGCACCCCCCATGGGAGGCTCTACCCCCCGTAACTTTAATATACCAACTCCAAGATCACATTACAGTGCAGGAATGGAAATCTTTCTATTCTGCACTGTGGAGACATACCGTTTCCCCATTGTTGGCATTTTGATTGTCGACCATGTGGTGTCGGTTATGTGGGTTTTGGTCTTCTCAGCTGTCATTCTTCTGTAGGGGACCCGGATATCCACACCTCCAGGCTAGTTGCACAGCATAATGCATCTGAGGCTATCCAAGTGCAACTAACTCTGGGCAAAACTGCTATCCAAATTGTAGCTTGCTACAGATCCCCCACCATGCCCCAGGATTCCCACTCCTCTTTTCTTGATATACTGGAAAATATTAGGGTTCAACCAAACACCCTAATAATGGGCGATTTTAACTACCCCACCATTAAGTGAGAAAACTACTCATGTACCAACTCCTTTGCTCAATGCTTTCTGGAATTCATAAATTCCAGTGCCCTGGATCAACTTATCCACACACCCACCAGGGGAAACAATATCTAGACTTAGTCATTACCAACATGAGTGACTGGTGTTCCACACCTGAAGTCAACTCCTCGTTGGTCAGATCCGACCATAAGCTAATCACCCTAGATATCTGCATCCCACCCCCACCCACCATTAAGGAAACCATGGTAAAAAATTTCTCCAAAGCCAACTTCATGCTTTATAAACAGAAGCGGTAAACTTCATAACACCCATGCAGATGGACAATACAGTTATGACTGCTGAATCCTACACAAATACACTCTATAAGCACTTACATGAGTGCATGGATCATGCTATCCCAAACAGAACCAAGATGCTATCCTCAAAAAAAAGGAAGCCAATCTGGTGGTCCCCTGCCATAAACAAACTCTACAACAGAAGGAAGAAACTTTTGCAAAAGAGAGTAAAATCCCATGAATGGAGGAGCTCCCTGGTCAGCCTCAGTAAGAAACTGAGATCCTTTATAAGATCCTCCAAAGCTAGCTATGAAAACAAAAGCACTACTGATTCTAAGGGCAACCACAAAGCATTCTATAGCTATGTCAAGAATCTCAATGGCAACACCCAGATCTGCTCTGAGTTACAGCACAACAGCACAAAAATTACAGAACCAGCTGATATTGCCAACATCCTGGCAGATAAGTTTAGTACTAACTTTACCCCCCTCTCACCCCCTAAAGGGCCCATATCTATCAGGGAACAATGCAGATCCCCTGTAAATCACATCTATGCAGTAAAGCTGCAGTCTAACTAAAACAAACTATCATGGACCTGGGACTGGACAGGCTCCCGGGCTACTTTTCAACATGAACTCAGAATGAACTGGCTCCCCCCCATGTTCAGTCATAGTTCACATAGTCTCATCCACTGAATGGCACACACACACAGCAGGCACACAGCAATCGCGGAGGCACAAAGGGGAGCCACCACTTTCCTGAACTATTGCCCTATATTAGCCACAGGCCTGGTCTGCAAGGACATGATGGAACTCATGGAACTCATAAACAAAGACATTGGACCTCCAAACCCCCCAACCCCACCAATTTGGTTTTGTTGCAGATCATCATTGAACCTGATCGACTTCTTTGAGGCAGTCACCAACCAAAGCTATAGAGAAAGGTGTAAGGTGGTTCACACACACTCTCAACCTTGAGGCTTTCACCACATCACTTGGGAACATATTCTGGAATTATAGCTAAACTCACTAAATTAGGGTATAAATCACAACTGGGTTACAACTGGGCTGCCAACTGGCTCACTGACATAACCCACACTGTAAAAGTTGCAGACTCCAAATCTGACTCAGGGCAGAGTACCACAGGGTTTAGTCCTGGGACCACTTCTGTTTGGTATCTAACTGAGACACAGGCCTTGACAGAAGAGTTAAGTGATGAACAAAGATGAGTTAGATCTACTGAGTCCTCAAATGATGTGAAATCCCACATAAGAGAGTCTCACTGAGAGAGATGGACATCCCAAGAGAATCCTCTGGTGTCTGAGACCTCAAGCTCAATGCCAAAAAGGACTCATCCAAATTTGTAAAAGTCATCACTAACTACAACTAACATAAACTTGGTACCTTAACACCAGACCTGGGTGGCAGGTATAACCTCAAATGTGTGATAAGAGACCCTGGGACCCAGGTGGACAGTAGTCTGCCCTTCTCAGTGTACACCTCATCACAAAAAAAAAGAGGTCCAGGAAAAAGGCACACAGTCCATAGAAAACAACTCTCCTCAAGCAAAAAAATTACAAGACCTCATACAGCTGCAGCGGTTGAGAGCTCACCAGTACAGTTAAAGAAGAGGATTACTGGCTTCAAACCACATGCCCTTAGGTCACAGATCTTTAAAATTACTCACCTCTATATCACATAAACAGAAACTCAATCTCACTCTGCCTAACATATAAAGCTATGTTAAACCCAGAGCAGTTGGACATGCCTAAAGAAAAGAAAATCCTTCTTCTAACATATTTGCTAAAGTTAGAACCTTGCACTTGCCTACACTACAACATAAAACAACCCAATTCCTTGTGCCAGACATTTATACGGAAATACCTTCCATCTATGTCACAACGTCTATTAGCAGCTCTCTAAGAAAAAATCTTGTGAAGGAGATGGAAACAGAAAATACATCCCTTCTATCACCAAATAGTCTCTGGGCACAGATGCACAGTAGCTTGAACTTTGATGAGAGGGAAGGAACCTTTGGGGTATGTCAGGGAACTTGTTGGTAGGCTTAGCAGAGTACCTACCCATGAACCACTTTTCTTATATGTGAAACTATGAATATAAAAGGGCTCCATAAACCAGGCCTAAAGTATCACAGCAGAAAATCTTTCCTAGAGAATCTCCGTTGAGATTTATATGTATATTGACTAAATCAAATATGGTCCAGACATACTACACACACTTGTACATTTTTACATTGTACCATGTTTGTATCTCCAATGTTGTTATATCCACTGTTTCCAGTCCAATTGTGTTTCCAGATTATTATTATTGAGTTTTACAAACTACTGTCGGTAATCTCACCCCACGGTCCAGCAATTATCGCAACTTGTGGACAGCGCTATGCAACAGGGACTTATTACTGGAGCACCAGGTATGCGGACTAATTCATATTTATTGAATACACATGGTCAAATCTCTGGAATGAATCAACAACCTTTGCAGAATGTGAATAGAGTGGATAATGGGGGGAGTTCTCATTTCTCGCAGGGATGGAATGTAATAGCTAATCTGAATGAGTGGCTGATAGCTGATTTGGGTTTTGAACCATGCCCCAGCAACAAATACAAGGGATGATCTGGTGTCAAGATTAAGCCAGCTGGATTATAAATTGTTAAAACCTAAAAAAGCTCCAGTTAAAAAACATGTATTTTATGGAATTCATTAGAGTGAAATGAGTGGTGAAGGGCCTCAGGCAGTAGCGCTTTCCTACAGGGCTCGAAAAAAATTCACCCCTGCATATGGTATTGTTGGAGTTGCTTGACAGGCAAGGGTGTGCATTTATGGAGCTTGTCATGAAACACAATACAATGCTAATAGATAAGTTAACCGTTGAGGTCAACTTATTAAATGAAGAGATTCTAAAGGATGTGCAATATGTGGAATATAGGGGAGCACGACCATGTGTTTCACAACAAAATTAGAACACAACAGAAAGGAATATATGGAGGGTTTTGCTTATCCTGCACCCCCTGAATCACAGTTATGGGGAAATCATGTTTTCAACCAAGGAAATAATTCTGACATCCCAACTGACAATAACCATACAGAATATAATGGCCGTGAAAGAGGAGAACATGGGGTTAGTCGGATACCAGCCTATCAGGAAGAGGAGATCAAAGATGGGCAGGATTTTCCCCAGCTCAGACAATCGGAATGCATCTGGATGTGTCAAGGTGAGGGTCAGTCCAACTTGAACCATCCTCCAAAGAATTATTGGAGGTTCAATCAGAAAAATCAATGGATGATATACAGGGCCAACGCACCACCACCACAATACAACCAATTAGTTTACAATTGAGGGACATGTTCATTGAGAAGAGAATATCATTACAAGACTATAAATATTTAACTATTTCCCCAGTCATTCCTACAATCTTTGGAGTCCCAAAAATCCATAAGTGTGTGGAAAGCCACATTTTAGACCTATAGTGGATGGGAGAGGGTCAATCACTGTGGCATGTGCCCAATTTTTGGATAATAAATTAAAACATTTATTGCAAGATGAATACTATTTCTGTAGGGATTCTTGAGACTTCCATAATAAAATGAATGAGGTAGAATTTGATGAGAAAGATTTATTGGTCACTATAGATGTACATGACCTATATACTGTTATTCCACATGTTACAGGTTTGGAATGGTTTGGGACATCTTTAGTGAAAAGGAGTATAGATCAGGACAGCATTAATACATATATGGAAATGGAGATTATTTTGAAGAACAATTTTATTATTTTTGAAAATAAAATATATAAACAATGGGAAGGGGTGGCTACGGATTCACCAGTGGGCTACCTCCCAGCTAATGTAGTTATGATACAATGGGAATTTTTATTTGCTCTGAATGGCACCTGTAAACCTTTCATGAAACTCAACCTACGTTACTTGGATGATATATTTATGGTATGGGCAGGGGATGAAACCACCCTTTTAAAATAAGTGGAGTATATTAATACAAACACTGATTTTTTTACTTTTACACATTTCTATCACAAAAAAAATGGCTTATTTGGACATATTGATTGAAAAGAATTACATTTTGAATAAATATGCTTCACAGATTTTCAGAAAGCCCACATATTCTAATATGTTTTTGCACTTCTCCAGTTCACACCCATACAAGCAGAAGAGAGCAGTGGTCAAGGAACAACTGTTGAGAGAGGCCCGTATTATCACTTTGGAAGTGGATTTTGAAGAAGAATGTACTAGATTGTCATGTATGTTTAGGAAAAGAGGATATCCTACACAGATGTTAGGAGAACTTATAGAGGAGGCATCTATAAAGAGACAAATGGGACACTTTTGTTCTATTTTAAGGTTGAACAATAATGCATCTGGTATGGTGATGCAAGGACAAGAAGCTAATAGGAATTATTCTATGGCATTCATCACAGCATATAATTTGGAAAGTGGAACAATACAATGGATTTTGAACAAAAACTGGGAGGTCTTAGGTGACGATAATAAGTTATATAGGAAGGTGGGTGAAAAACCTAAAATAGTATATAGGAAGGATAGCAATTTGAAAACATTATTAGATGAGGGAAAACAACCTATAACAACAGGTTCAAAAATGTACAAATGTGGTAGGTTTAATATGTGTAGGTACATACTTGATGGTCACAATGTACATATTAACGGGGTGGAGATTCTTATAAAGGGTAAGCATAGCTGTGATACAATGGGGGTAGTTTATGGAGCCCTTTGCCAGCTGTGTGAAAGTTTTTATATTGGGAAGACGAAGCATAAGCTCCATAGTAGAATATATGAGCATATATATGATATAAAAAAAAGAACAGCAAATGCACTTTATAGCCATATTAGGGAGAATAAGTACCATTGGTTTAAATTTGTAGTATTGGAAAAGGTGGGAGTGAGTCCACGGGTTGGCCCATGGTTTACAATATTGGAAGAATGGGAGTTAGTCTGGCAAATGAGACTTAACTCATAGAAAAAGCCAGGTTTAAATGATAATATATCTGTTGCCCCTATTTTAAAATTAAAATCCCTAGTTAGATAAAAAAACAGCTTCACATATTTTCAAAATATTTTTGTTGAGATGAATGTTTTAAGTAAGATTGTTTATATGTTATGCAGCAGTTTAGAACTGTAAGGGATGGGCGGGTGATGTAAAAACTTGTGTATTTTGTAATTTTATGAATGGGATCATCTGACTACAATGTGGGTCACATGATTTTTACTCATGGTTATTTAAGGGAAGGAATGATTTATCTATGTTGTATCTGAAGAAGTTTTGGAAGTTTACAAAACAAAAGCGCTAATAGCATTAAAGTTCTAGTTTTTTGTGGACTTTGTGCTTGGTTGAGTGGTGTGTTCCTGCAGCGAGTTCAAGAAGCCAAAAGGTTGGGAGAGGAGCCTGAATGGCTAACTGGTAGCAGCATTTTTTTAGAGCTCCACAAAACTAGTTCAAATAACAGGAAAATAATTAATTTCATCGAACAAAAATATCCAACTATTATTGATAAACTTATGAACTAATAGTGTACTAATTTTGAAAGCTTTATGTCAATATTTTTCTGTCAAATTAATCTGGAGACTACTATAGCCACTTGGAAATGAGTAACTCAAAGAACTCACACTCCGAAACAGCCTTGAAGAAGGAAATCCAATTGATGTCCTCTGTACTGCAGGAGCTGTTATTGAAAATGGATCATTTTAAGGACAACCTTGAAAATCTAAAAGAGAACTGCCAAAAACAAACAGATGTCTTTAAAGAATAATTGCAGCAGCAACAAACAAAAATAATGGACATTGAAACATCTCTCTCCGATATAAATGGAAGGTTGAAGGAGGAAGAGAACCAAAGTGAATTTCTCTTACAAGAAAATAACTGATTAATCAACAAGATAGATGATTTAGAAAACAGAGAAAGGCGCACAAATATTAGAATATTTGGTCTTCTGGAGAAAGCTGAGGGTGAGGACATTATTTTATTTTTAAATTCCTGGTTGCCGGAATTCTTAGACCTAAAAGAAGGACTGTCAAATGGCATAGAAAGGGCTCATTGAGTCATAGGAAAACCTGTATCATCATCTTCTAATACTTCTCCTAGATCCATTGTAATAAATTTTATCATACCTTGATAAAGAACTTATACTAAAGTCAGCATGGAAGAAAAGTCCTTTATAGTATAAACAACACCAAATAAGATTTGATAATGACTATTCAACTAGAGTTCTAGGTTTAAGGAAGAAAACATGGCCATTTGTAAAATTCCTGAAACAAAACAAAGTCAAAGCTCAACTTGCGTACCCTGCAAAAATCAAGATTCTTTACTCAAATGAAATGAGAACCTTCGACAACATAGATGAGGCATCTTCTTTTATCAAAAACAATAATATAATTACAATTCCAGAAGAAATGGACTGGTAATTATCTAACTCACTGAAAAGATCCCAAGAAAAATATTCCTGGACTGATGTAAAGAAGAAGAAACAAAGAACTGGAATAAAAAATGCAACAAGTTTAAATACTCTCAAAGATTCTACTAAAAAGTGAAATATATACTAAAGGAAACAGAAACCAAAATGTATGTACATTTACTTTTTTTAGTTGTCTCAATATGCATAATATTGTTTATAATTCTTTTGTTTTTCTTTTTTAATGCAGTGATGCTTCAACTCTACTTACTACAGGATGAGGCTGCTTGTGTCAAGTGGTTAGCACAATGACACTCATATCAAATTTAAATGTGTAATATTGTAGGGATTGTTTCTTTCAAAAAGCTCATTTTAATTATTTAATAGATTGTCTTGATGATCCCGTGGTAGTGGTGCTGCGGTAGCATTGTCACCTCACAGCAAGACGTTGTCACGTTCGACTCTCCGCTATAGCGTCTTCTGTGTGGAGGCATGCGTGAATGGGTGTACCTTCATTGAAGGTTGTGTGTCAAGGCTGGTAACTCAGCACATAAAAATCCACTACCACTCATTAGCAGACCGGAGTTCCACTGTGGCGACCCCTAACCGGGATAAGCCGAAAGACACAACAATAGATTGTCTTGATGGGATAAAATTGAGAACGGGAGGTGGGGAGAGGAAGGAGAAGAGCAGTGAATGATCTGGGTGTCTCCATTAAGAAATACTGACATGCAGCTCATATAGATGGTTTGTAACCATAGGGTTTCATGTGGCTACAAGATATTAAGCAATAAGCAGTAGATATTGGTAAAGAAATATAAACATAGTAGATATATAACTGATCGGTGTTGAACACTTCATTGTTACAGTTTAAAAGCATCATCTCTCTTTTTTTTTTTCTTTACACGAACTGTCTGACAAGGATATGAATAAATAACGGCTGTTTTCAAGAAGCTGTGAGCTCATTTCACAGTCAAACACACTTGTGAACACATGAATAGCGTCCTTGTAATCATTCAACACCACAGTAACACTAATAGCTTGCGCTCATGCTCTACAAGGATATGATGATGTCAAAGAGAGAGAAAGAGGACAGAATACAGTATAGTCTTACTAGCGAGAGAGTAAGAAAAAGAAAAAAAATAATGTGAACACATTCAGCTTTATCGGACTACAACAACTATAAAATTCAATGTGAAAAAAGACCACTATACTAGTACACGAACTAAATCACTAAATTAGAAATATAAATAAGACCAGTTACTTTTACAGAGTGGTGAGTGGCAGGGATTCAGTGTATAAACTGTTAGTCAAGATACCAAGAATTTTCACATCAATACAGCTGTACACTTCCGGTTAGTCTTAAAGTGACAAGCAACCTCTAATATAGTTCTGATAACACGCTGATTATTAATGTTCAAAACATTCAGGAAATGGTCAGTAAAATGTTTTGAATTTCATGTACAGAACTTATTTTATCTTCCAAAGGCTTCTGGTTCAAAGCTATATTTGCACCTTCTTGACTGTAGCTGTTGTACTGCTTATAAAAAATCCTATGACAGATTTTAACATTGTTTTAATTAAAAATATTTACATGCCTCTGTGTGTGTGTGTGTGTGTGTGTGTGTGTGTGTGTGTGTGTGTGTGTGTGTGTGTGTGTGTGTGTGGGTTTGTGGGTTTGTGGGTGCATGTGTGTCTTTGTTAAAAACATAGTATAGGACATATGACTGACCATTAACAGATTTTTTTTTTTAATGTATGAGGTATTTGCTAATTTCAAAATAAATGATAATTCTGTAAGATGCCACCCTTCTAGCATGTGCTTGCATGAAATAGTTGGTTGACTAGCACAATGTATAATTAGATGTTAAAGACCAAACGCATTTCAGATGTTCATCGTGTTACACTGCTGTAGTCATTACATTGGACAGGGATATCCTGTAATGTAATAGGCAGCAGTGTGTCATACATACCAGTTAATGCCTGCTAGCCAATTTGTTTCTGTAATGCATATACATTTTTTGGCACAAGTATTTAAAATATATACATCAAAGTTCTATAGTGTGTATTGGGCTGTTCTACCACTTTATTATCTCATTATGACTTTCAGTACACCTAGCATAGCACATTCAAAGGATATATGGTTAATCAGTTGAGTGGATTTAAAGATCAAATTACAGCAATTTGTAAAATACTGATGGACAGTTAATCTGTAAAATGCAGTGACATGATATTTTACAACTGACAACAGATACAATTTTAATTGTCCACAGCACTGACATAGAAAAGTAGGCTACATTATGTACAGTTAGTGACAGGCATAACAGCAGTCTGCTGCCTGGAATCAGGCTAAACATGCTGAAAATCTCTTGTCCCAAAGATTGATGTTTAACTCTTTAATAGATTGTATTTCAAAGGAGAATTGACTTGTATATTGTAAAGCTCTTGGATAGACTCAGAATATTTAGTTGGAATAAATATGAAGTGCTTCATAATAAAAGTAATGATAAGACAAGGCTAAATAATAGGAAGAAATAAGTCTACTCAGTTCAGGAAAACACTGTATACTAACTCTGTAAGAATTAGAGAAACATAGTCAAGTGATTTATTCTACAAATCTCAAACATGGAAATATGAGTCTGTATGTGTCAATCTACAAATATGTGTATAAGCACAGAAATGAGAACAAAATAGTGACAATACACAAATATGTTTATCATCTACATGGCTAGATTTGACAATGTGCACATATGCAAATACAGACATATCATTTTTAACTGATTCTAGTTATGATTATATCTTTTATTTAGAAACTCAATTTACTTTTTGTCATGCATAGAAACTCATTTACTGCACCATAGCTAAGCTGCACAACAAAGGAAATACTACAATGTACTTCAGTGGGCATTCTGAGTCTGATATGTTTTAATCAGTAAGCTTATCCTAAATAAAAATATAGTTGGTTTAATAGTTTTTGTTGACATAAAGTTAAAACTGTTACACTTGAATGAATAAACAAGATGGGTCTTATATAAAAAGTTTATAAAATATTTCTTTAACCTATAGTAAAATCTGTGTATTAAACTTATGGATTATATGAAAAGACAAAAGAATACTAAACATTGTAAGACTCTAATATGCATTAGAAACTACGGTTTAAAGTATATAACCAAATAGTCAAAGAAACACTGGATGTAATGAGTAATCTATGAGTATTAAATTATCTTGAACAATAACTAGTTTGCAGAGCTTACCATATGTTTGCCCTAACAAAAATTATATGTTTTTTTTTTATTTTTTTAGTAAAAAAACAATAGCACAACTGTGTATGTAATACAATTTCTTGATTCATGGGAAATTTACAAGCATATACCATTCAATGATTTTTTTTTTTATTTAAATCTTAGTGTATTTATGTAAAATAGATTTCATTACAATCAATATGTACTTGGAAAAGATTTTATCTATCATCTACTATTAGATGATTAACTTGAACATTTGATGCATATATTACTATGCTAATAGTTCTGTCATGTACATATATAGAAAATCTATAATCACATCAGATTCAGAAATGATTCAATAGTTATCAGTCAGTCACTATAAATGGTTCAATGAAAATAGTATATAAAATACATGTTTGTGTCTTTGCAAATTGTTCCTATACATAATGGAGAGAGAGAAGGGGAAAAGAAGATGACATTAGAGCAACTGGATGTCAGGTTTAACTTATTTGAGATGAATATACTTAGCCATATGACTGATATGTTATTAAATGTTCATAATAAGGAATGTATTTATATATATGTATATAGCCTACAATTACTTATGTGTTTCACTATGTATATAATATGTAGAACCATAAATATTATTCAACATATACTAGTTTATAATTTCAAAGGTCTCTAAGAATACAGGAATGGAGCATGAGGAAATCTGTCTACCAAACATGAGGTAGATATTTTGTTTATGTATATCAGATTAGGAATGTATATCATTCTATGTGTGATGGGGGGAAGGTTGAAAGAAAAGATTATATTTATCAAAATAATTTTACTTAAATCATCTTACACTTTTTTATTATGGCCTGAAATGAACATCAATATAAAAGTATTACAAAAGAGATTCAGTCTATGTATGATACATGAAATAAGGAGAATTTTGTTCCAAATACAATGCTATAAAATGTACTCGAATATTAATATAAATATTAGCAAGCATGAAACTCAACAACAAACATGGACTTAACACTACTCTCACTGAACATAAATGGTTTAAATAATCCAAAGAAAAGATCAAACCTGCTAAAATATTTAAAATTAAACAAAGCGCAAGTAATATTTCTTCAAGAGACTCACTTTAAAGATGATGAAAAGCATTTATGGAATCCAAATGAGTATACAACAATAGCGCAATCATCATATAAAACCAAAACTAGAGGAGTTAGGATACTATGGAGAAAAAACATCATTAATCCCCAAATTCTTTAGAGTTATGAAGATAAAGAGGGGCTTATAACACTTGTTATAATAAAATTCAATAATAGAATCTGGACATTAGTAAATCTTTATTGGTTCCCAGGAACAGGAAAAAGTATGACAAAGAAACATCTAGACTTTATTAGCAAAACATATAAAGGTAGCTTGATATTAGGTGGTGACTTTAATTGCATTCTTGATAATTCAGAGACCATCAACAAAAAAAAAATGTACGTATAACTCCTATAGCAAAGCTACTCAAAAAATGGATTGTAAATCACAATTTAATTAGAGAAAGTAACTCACTGTTATTTTCTCACCAAGATCACAGATTTATAACCCAAACAAGAATAGATAAAATTTTTGTTGCACAAGACCTTGATGCGAAGATAAATAGTTTTACAATCATACCATGTTCATTATCAGATCATAGAGCAATCCTTATTAATATTCAAACAAATTTTATAAAATTAATACAAATGACAAGAATTCCAGCATATATTACGAAACAAAGAATTTAAACCTTGGCTACTCACAGAGTTGAAATTCTTTCTAAACACTAATCTTACGAATGAAATCAGCATAGTTATGGTATGGGATGCTCTAAAAACCTATATTTATGGTAAAATTATCACATGGTACAAAAATAAACTAAAAGAATGGGAATCAGAATTACTCAACATACAAAATCAAATCATAAAGATAAATAATAATAATTTAACAAATGCGCTGACTAATAAGAAGAAAATTAATGATCTGCATGAAATGTTTAATTAAATTCTAACACATACAACTGTTAATCTAGCACTAGAAAGATTAAAATTAAACTCATATGCTGTTTCTCCTAAACATATGCATAACTTGGCGATAAGAGTTAAAGTACAATCTAAAAGAAATAACATTACTACTATTATACATGAAGGAAGGAAGAACAAGAAAGTGTCAGATATAAATGATATATTAGATGCTTTTAAATACCATTTTACAGAACATTATAAGATGGAAGGAACTCAAACAAAAAACTTTAATTTAGATTTGAAACCTGAATTGATTAAAACAATCCCAGAAAATTTAAAATTAGAACTTCAAAAGCAAATTACTCTTAAAGAAATTTCAGAAAAAAATCAAAGAAAGCAAAAATAATAAAGCTCCAGGAATGGATGGTATTATAGCTGAAATATACAAAATCTTTCCATCAACTATAATCTCAGTCTTCCAAAAAACCTTAATAGAAATACAAACACACAACACCATTCCACCATCTTGGAGATATTCAATTACTCCTATAATAAAAGAAAATAAAGATGCATCAAAATGCAGCTCCTATAGACCAATTTCTTTATTAAACAATGATTATAAAATCTTTATGGCTATTCTAGTCAATAGAATCAAAAAATATATGATAAAAATTATAAATGAAGATCAAACAGGGTTTATACATAATAGGCGCACCTATGATAATATACAAAGAATGCTAACTATTATTGACTATTTAAATAGAGAAAAACAAGAAGCCTTAATAGTTGCATTGGATATAGAGAAAGCTTTTAACTCCTTAAACTGGGATTTCTTGTTTAAAATATTAGAGTATTATGAGTTTCTTAGCTCCTTTATTTCATTAATAAAGAACATATATAAAAACAATTTAGCATATGTAAAATTAGGACCTTTCACCCCTGAATCAATAATATTGACAAAAGGCACAAAACAAGGTTTCCCATGTCCCCCATATTATTTGCATTAGCCATTGAAATATTTGCCATCTCAATATGAAACAATCCCAAAATAGAGAGTATAAATTTATATAATCAATATAATTCAAAAATAATGTTATTTGCAGATGATATACTTCTTACCACATCTACTTCTAAAAATTCATTAAAAGAATTAGATATACAAGTTGATAAATTTTATTTGATTTCAGGATTACATTTTAACAAAACAAAATCACATTTTATGATATTGAATAAAAAAAATGATTTTCAAATAAATGATAATCATATAATTGGTAAACAATCTCTCACTTCAAACTATCTAGGTATAACATTAAGTACAACATTAGAAAAAAATTTAAATATAAATTACAGGGAAATCATAGACACAATAATGTCAACTATAATAAACTGGAACAAAATATATATAACATTTGAAGATAGATTGCAAGTAATAAAAATGATATTACTTCCAAAAATCCTATATATAGCACAAGCTATTCCAGTAATACCAGATAAATATTTTTAAAAGAAATAAATACATTATTATTAAGATTTCTTTGGCATCCTAACAAAAACAGAATAGCTTATACACATCACATTAGACCATGGAAACTAGGTGGAATCAATTTCCCCGGATATTTAAACTTTTATTAGAGCTTCCATTTTTAAAATAATTATAAATTGGATAGATTCGTGCTATTCTTCTAACTGGAAGTCTCTCCACACTGTTATTTATTCAAATGAAAATACCATTTTAAAGAATTTAATGATAGTCAATCATATTAATAAACCATGGCATATCTTATGTACTAGCCTTCAATATAATCTAACAAAAACTACTAATCTAAAATACTTAAATGATATGTATAATTCATTTAGAAGATTTGTAACTTCTAATACAGATATAAAGTTATAGCTCGAACTTTTATATCCTTTCAATGTAACAAGAAATTTTCCAAACAAAATGCATAGGACGGTTTTCATTACTTGGGAAAAGAAACAATTAATTTGCTGGTAACAATGCATTAATGAACATAAGGTTTTGGATAGTCAACTTATAATAAAAACTTATAATCTCTCTACATCAGACTGGGTATTACTACAAAGTATATTACAATACTCACAAGATCTATGCAGAATAATTAACAATTCTTCTTTTAGAGATAAACCTACACTTATAACTCATTTATATGAAATAATATACAATAATCAAAATTGGGAAAATTTGACATCAAAATTATATAAACTTTTAATAAATTATAAATTTAAAATCAATCAAAAATTCTGGAATCATATAACAAAAGGTCATTCAATAAATTTATCCCTGGAAAACAAAAACAAAATACTAAATTCTGTTAAATTGACATCCAACATACAATTTTGGAGAATTTACACATGGAAATTTTTGCGTAGATCTTTTTTTACTCCAAATAGATTTAAAAAATGTAATAATTCTAATAATGATACATGTTGGAGATGCTTGCAGCGTTATAAAGCAGATTGGATACATGTATTTCATGACTGTATTAAAGTTAAAAAATTTTGGGAAGATGTCAGCAATTTCATACAAGCCATATTCTCAGATACATTTGCAGTAAGTAAATCTCTAATTTTGTTGAATGTTAATGAGAATTTAGAATTAAATAATAGCAATCTCTACCTACTATGGAACATTCAAGCAAATGCTAGAAAATGTATTACCAGAAAATGGAAATCAAATCTGGAACCATCATTTAAAGAATTTCTGCTGATATTGAAGGAAACTGCATTACTGAAAACCAGAGTAAAATAATTAAGAATAGCACCAAGACGATGGAACAAGAATCCATGGGAAAAAATACTATCACTTATTGAGACACTAAACTTGAATTTAAACTCTTAATGAGAGTGAAAGAAAAAGGAACAAATGATCTCTCATTAATATGATGTTACTCTGACTAGACTGATCAATATAATAATTTAATTTTAGGCCAACTGTAAATATTGTATATAGTTAATCATACTGTTTTACTTATCAGAAAATGTATTAAGATTATTATACAATGGAATTATTTGAAAAATTAATAAAACACATTTGGAGTAAGAAGCCAAAAGGTTGTTTGTTTTTATTGGTTTGTCATTTTTTGAAGTTTGGTTCGTAGTTTGTGTATTTGATTGGTGTAAAAAAATTCATATTATTGACATTTGCAACAGTATGTTTAGGGGGGGTTTCATACATCCTTTACTGTAAATGGACTATATCCATTTTGAAACTTCCTAGTTAAGAAACATGAACAAATAGAAAATAAATAAATGAAATATATTTCTCTTGCAGGCATTCATATTAACCTATTTAAGTGGGGGCATTATCACACAACTAAAATTCTAAGGCCCACCCAAGTTATCAAATCATTTTTCCACAAAAAAGAACAAGAATCTGTTTATTTTTTTGCTTGTTTGTTTTGATTTGTTTTATGATTTTATTGTCAGGATGCCCATTTTCCTCGGAGGCCTGGGAGAAAAACACAGTGTAACATCATGAGCATACAAAACCAAAGAAACAAGATACATATTACTTAATACACAACATGCTATGCAAAGACGGGTCTATATTATATTTTCGAAAGTTTCAAGCATCGACACCATATGAGCGATGTTTGAAATTTCAAAAATATAATAAAAAAATAAAAATAAAAAACTATACTTACCTAAACACTGTAGGCAGGGGAGCAAGCCTCCCTGCACCCCCCACACCCCCACTACTTAAATATTCCTACTCTGAGATCACACTGCATTGAAGTAAAGGGAAAATATTCCCTACGGTGATTTCCGTGTTATGCGCATGACGTTTCAATGGTTCGACCAATCGGGTTCACTCAATATGCATTCGCCATTTACAATTTTTGATCACGCGATAGGAACCCGCAAAGATATAATACAGTAGAAAATGTATGCATAGCAATGGTACAATGGCAGGTAACATTTGCATCATTTACATTTCCAAGGTACCAAGAAACAAAGAGTATATGGCATTTGTCAGGTAGTAATTGTTTATGTGTGCTTTATAATGATAAAATTACACATAGTAAGAAGTTGATAAAACTATAATATTGTATGTATTAGCCCATTTACTATTCTTTGAAATTGGGATAAACTTAAGACTGGAATTTAAATTAATGCAACTATTGAAAAATATGCTACAAAATATCCAGTTTGGTTAAAATGTAATTAATGAAGTGAGAAGGGATTGTTTTATTGTTTTGTTGTGAAGATAAATTACTTGTTACAGCATCCAGCAAAATAGGTTAACTGCTTCCAGGCATGCTGAACAAAGAATCAAAAGAGAGTATCACAAAAGGAAATGTTATTTCTGGTTGTTTTTACAAGGTCATTATTTGCAGATCTGTTTCCCAGTGGATGTGTACAACCAACACATCAATGAAATGATGAAGGTGGGGTATTAGCTTACAGTACAGAAACATGTAGGTATAATTTAGAAACCAGTGGCCAGTATTTGTGCTTTAATAAAGGCCAATTTAATTATTCTAATGAGTCATAACGATGGACTCAATTTGCTGAGTTACAGGCAAAGTTCTTTGATTTCTTGTAAGCGTATTCAAGTCTACCACATTCCTTGAAGTTAGACCTGTATAGAGAGTATAAGCATAAATGACTAGTAAAAATAGATAAAGAGTTTGGACCTCATCAAGACATTAAGAAATTTTGTTTACTGGATACAAGTGAGGGTCTAGCAAATGACAAACTAAATGGAATATGGTTTAACTGCCAACTGTTTCTCTGGTTTCAGTGATGAGGACTGTGATGATGGGAGGTGTTGCCAGCTATGCCAGGAGAAGTAGGGCAGTGGATGTGTAACATATGCCAGCAGAGCTATCTGTAGTATTCTAAAGAATTATATGTCATTTGTATATCAAGCTGATTTGTACAGGTGCTTATGTTGAAAATGTATTTGTAAAGTTGCTTGTATTAAAAAATGTACCAACAGTGGTTCCTGCTGGACAGAAAAGAAATACACCTGCATGTCAGACTGTATTGTAACTGTTGAAATGAATGTATTGTAACAGAGGATACTGGAAGAGTCCAGCTTTGAAAAATAGTCTGAAATTAAATTACCTGGTTAAGGCCATAAAGATTATATCTTACAGTTCTGATTGCAGCCAGAGACAAAATGTCTATGAAAACCAGAACTAGGAATCCTACTGTATTGTCCTTGGGGGTGAACTAATTCCTGCCTTGGAAGGGTGTAAGTTTTGAAATGGTTTTATAGCTTCCAGATGCTATAAAACATCTCAACAAACTCTATCTATGTGTATGGTAGCACATATGTGCTAAATTCTGGTTCATTTTCTAGCAAAGGGGGTAGTGTAGGAACCAGATTCAGATGACCAGATGTGTGTGATGTCCTTCTGTAATCCAGCACTGAAATGATGTTTTAATACTAGATGAGACAGAAGTTTCAGCGCAGTCTGTTTTTGAAAACTGACAAACAAGGATCACTCACCCACTTCACCTTGTCTTGCTTTAGTAAATAACCAGGGAATAGTACTTTAGTAAGTAACCAGGGAATAGTAATTCCTTAGATCAGTTAGGAAAATATAGTGAGATTAGTTAAGTATTGTTTTTCTGTATTAGTGTGAACCTTTTCATCTGTGTTATTTTTAATATTTCCTGTGATTGAAACTCTGGTGTTTATTGTAAATATGCATTCAGTATTTTCATGTTCTGTTTATTATTTATTATAAAATATATTTAAACTGTTCATTGTGGCTGTTTTCTACAGAATATTTTTATCTTTGGGAGTACTTATATTTATTTAGTGACACTGTGGTAACTCCTGAAAGCCTTGCTATATTGGTCAAACATTGTCATTTGCATTAGTATTAATTTCACTCAGTATAATTGGGTACATTGTAAGACCCTTAGAGTAGCTGATTTTGGAGTGTTCTGATGGCAGTACCTACCTTATAGTCTGGACAGAGGAGGCATAGCTGGGTGAATCTGTGCCAGTCTTTCCCGTGTGAGTGTGTGCATGCGCACGCATGCGTGTGTCTGTGTGAAAATCAAATCTCAAAGAGTGTGTATGTCAGTTACTTGGAACAGGGACACAGAGCATTGGATTCACAGAGAGGGTGGTGGAGAACTTGTCTTGGAACACTCGGCTGAGAAATCAACTCTACAACTGTACCAGTGGGGAGTCTTATTGGAGGCCTAAAGAGAGAAAGAGGGAAACCCAGCCCTCGGACTAAGTGTGTTCTCTATGTGCTCTTAAGGGAAATTCTGCTTGGTGCAGAGAGCTGCATCTGGAAATACTGTGTGTATCTATTTTTGTTCCAAGTGAACGTCCCTCTCCAGTGTCAGTGGTGAGGATTAAGGCTCCTTGATTACTGGCCCAGAACAGGGACGTCACAAGGACTAATGTGCTTGTGGTGTTCTATAGAGATTATGAGTTTGGCTCTTGGCAAAAAATATTGAATATGCTAAGAGGTTATGGATATTTGCTGCAAAAGAGGGCAAAGAAAATGATATTCTACCAACAATGTGCCTTAGCAAACAACTATTTTGAGTAACAGCAGATGTATATAGTAGCCATTCATGGATTGTTTCAACAGTATCTAGCATGAGAAAGAGTCCCCTAACAGCTAAAATATCAGGCAAAAGTCTTTGAATTCTCACTTCATTTGTTCTACTTCTGAACTGGACCCTCCTGAAGTAACATATAGCATTCAAACACTAGTAGAAGTAAGCAGTGTTTAAAGTACAGAACACTACATTCATGTAATTATTTTCAACCATCAATTATAACCAACATTTCAAAAAGTGTAGCTTTATGCAGTAAAAACAATGGGTGATGTCAGCAAGCTTTCAGCTGTGAGAAATGTGAAATTAATTGTTCTTGTTCTTCTAGATTCAATACCAGACAATGTAGTTGAAGAAATGACCAAACCAAAAGACCCAAATGCAGTTGGGGCTGAAATTTGCCACAGAGGTTCACAAGTGATACAATGGAGGTATGGAATTCTGTTTTTTAGTCAACTGTTTTTCCTGTTTTCTGCCTGGTGTTTCACTCTTTCAAGTGTTCCCAAAGCACATCTGCATCTTCTTTCCTAATGCTATGTATCCTTCCTCATAAGGCCTATTCTTTCCCAGACTGGACGAGTATATGGGTGGTATTCATAGTTCTGTACTTCACAAAAGTGCTACAGCAATTGGTGAAAAGCATCAGTATGCCCATATGCAAATCATCAAAGCACGAAGGATCAGTCTTGATTATGGCAAAGTGCATCCTGAGCAGAAATGCCCACAGTAGATCTGCATATTCTAACTGTCCTAAGTTGGGTTTCATGAAGTTTAGTCAAATGTAGAGGAATTCGAATGTACTTTGAGTCCATTACACATGCACTTATAAAGGGGCTACACACTTGTGCTGTGGAATGATTCATAAAGCAGAGTGGCTGAGCCTACTTTCCATAATAAGTTGATAAATCAGCCTTAACTTATTCCAGTTTTCCTTAGTACTCCATTTTGGGCTGCAGTTACCTGCATTCAGCATCAACAGACCATGTAAATAACTACTGAATTAAAATCATTATTGAGTAACAGAAGCAAGTAGAAATAAATTGGAAAAGTCATGGATCACTGTAATTCACTGCTACCTGTTGAGAAGCATCCTTACTTTACTGATAAAATATGCAGTTTAATGCATTTTCCCAGCTTATGAATGGCACGATTGGGAAATGTGTAAAGTGCCATTTTTACTCCTGTCTACATGCATCAGGCTATTTACTGCTTACAACTGAATGGGTAATGGAGCATGTCATTTGAAATTATGAATGAAATGCATTACCCTCCTTATAAGCACACTTATAGCAAACACAGGCATGCAGGTATACTAATACTGCAGCAGAGGCTAGTATAACACAGATTATAGGAAGAGGACATAGAAAACCACATGGCAGAGCTAGTGCTGTAAGGTGTATGCCTAATACAGAGCCAGTCATTATCCACATTCACTAAATTTTCATAGAAGGATGCCAGGCATCAGTTTGTCACTTTTGTCACAACATTTGATTAAATGTTACAGCATGATACAACAACACAGAGCAAGACACAAGAGAGACAACTTAAGTTATAAGGAGAATCACATCCTTATGGACACTCATGACATATGGGAAACATCTTGCAAAGGGGGTGAGGCAAAACAAGGAGAGACAACTTCGGCTTTGAATCAGTTATTGGCTGACAGTAGTGCTGTAAATGAGAAGTAGGCGTCATTGTGTACCACATCTTTTACAATCAGTAACAGGTGGGCAGTACTCACACATCAGTCCAGTTACACAGAGGGTTACCACAGCACTTCCTTGGGAAATGAGAAGAAACATAGCAGAGGATATCAAAAAGACAAAATGAAAAACCCATTCTCATAATGGAAATACACCACCTGTATTTTTCACACTGAAACCTTTCCACTATAACTAGTAGCTGTGTCACTTACCCCTCAACACTGACACATATTAACCAATGATACTCTTACAAAAAGCATCATTTCTATTGCTGACATATAGTAAATCTGCAGATGTGACAAATGTTACCTGTATCTCATCCATATTGGCTGTTAAGCACATGAAATAGGTAAGCTAGCAGCAAACTTATACAACTCAGCCAATTATAAAGTAGATAAAAAGGCACTGCTGTGACTTCTCTAGTCCTTCTGCGAAGGTGCAGAAACACATAAAAAATTAACCAGGAATCAAAGCATAAAATTGTTGCAGATTTTCCACATACTCCTCATTCACATCTGATTATTTCTTCATTTACCTAAGATCTTCTCAGACCACTTAAAACCAGTGGACCTAAATGCAAATGGTGGCCTAGAATCACTCCTCAGTTGTGATTAGACATAGCCCACAAAACTTTCCACTGTGCCTAAGTAGAATGACTGAATACTGCCCTATGTCTCATAACCAGAGTAATTTATTAACTTGTCTGCCAGTGACAACACAGACTGTGACTATTGCAGAGCTTATCATTCCTGAGGGCATTTCTTCTAGCTTTCCCTCTGCTTAGTGCCAGCAGGCTAGGGCAACAGTGCCATGTAGATCAACTGTGATTCCATAGGGTATTGTGTAACTTTGTCCAATATGATGGATATCCATCTGCTGCTTACCATACAATAAAAATAAACTAGACAGTATTAGCATTAGGATATAAAACTGATCACATTTTAGTGTCATGGCCAATGGCTATGAGTCAGTTATAAATGGAGTATTTGGCATCACTGACAGAAGTCGGGTCACATCACTGCTGTGTCTGTCATTTGTTTGAGTTAAAGGGGTAGTGCCACATCTGCCTTCAGAAACATTGATTTTCCTTATTTTTATATACCCATCTACATATCAGCTTAGTCATGTCACTTGCTCAGATTTATGTAGTGTGATCACGTTTCCATATAACACAAATAACCACACTCAAACTGAATAAGCATTCATCTTGAGAAAGGTATAACAGAGATGTATATAGAACTAGAATAAGAATGTATCCCAAATCTAATAAGTGAAAAGGAGGACCTATACCAAATCTAATAAACAAAAAGGAGGATGCATCCCAAATGCTCTAATTTCCTTAACAAGGTCAGGTACCAGGACCTTACACTGTACATCAGACTTAGTATAGTGGATGTGCACTACAACAGTATCTGTTTTGGAATCCTTTGGCTCAAGTCCAAAGATATCAGTTCTGTAAGGTAGACCAGGATAGGTCAGGTGACAGCAAAGGGTCAGGCATATCCATAAACACATTTTTCTTGTGTAACAGTGAACTCTGGCAATGCCAAAGGGACTGGGCACCTCCAACAGTGTGTTGGTAATTCTCTGCACAGTACTCAAAAAATATGGACAATGTCCAGCTCCATGACACAGAATGGTGGCACTCTAAGTATAACCCAAATGATTCAGGTTTGATTAGCAACTTGGCACTGAAGGAGCCAGTGAGGGCAAGAGAGAGAGAACAAAGTGGTCTTGCTTGCAGGACCCATGTTAGTGCTTATTAGGGAGAGTCACTGAGTTGGGCTTGATGCATTGTGTTATGTGTTCGATATATTGTGACTCAGAAAATTGCATTTCAATGGAAGGAAATAGGATCTAATACTTGTACCTCTCCTAGATAATGTATTTTGTAAATAGTAAGTTGGACATGGAGGAGTTCCAGGTCATTATCTTATCTAATGAGTGTGAAGGTGATTTTATTTAAAGTATGTGGAGACACTGCTACCTTTAGTGCACTGAAACCCTGTACTGTTGGAGTGCTTTGTGTTGTGTTGAACCAGGTCCCTGTGATGATGTATATATCAATGTTTTCCAGGGTATGGAGTCCTTGTAGGAATAGAATTTCATGCTAAGGCAACTAACATTGATCAGCAATTAATTAGTGTTATCTAGAATCTGTTATGTAATGTTGGATGCTTTAGAGGACTGACATTTACTAAAAAGGCACCTCGGGGGTGTTAAGACTGTCTACCATCTCCTCCCAGGCTGATATATATTGTAACTCATTTGAAAGACACCAGAAGGTAAGCCAGTTGTTAAAAAACAATAATCTTTTTTTCATATTGTAACATAATTCTTAATGATGGTAGAATGCTGCTCAAGGCTAGGTTCATAACATCTTCAGACACATATTCCAAGAGCTCCATCATGTCTTTCTTCTTATAGTCCCAGGAGGTACATCTGAAGTCATTTATACCCATGTGTACTATGACTGTGCCAAGAGCTCCATCATGTCTCTCTTCTTATAGTCCCAGGAGGTACATCTGAAGTCATTTATACCCATGTGTACTATGACTGTGCCATATGTGTGTTTGTGGTGCAAGGACCTGAATGCTTGCATAAAGTAGCAAATCCTGGTGCCTGATAGGCAACTGATTATATCCCTCTCTTTGCACAGCCTGGTGACTAGTGCATCGGTGTGGCTCACTGTGGAGTTACCCAGGACTCAGATACTGGATTATGTGGAGATTTGCCTTCTGGGCATTTGAACTGAGCCAATGTGGTATATGTTTCATGGTGGGTGCTGCCTGTGCTGTGTGTTCATGAAGTTGTTGAAGGTACTTGCTTCTTAGGTCAGTTTTAGGAGGCCTTTCTGGTTTAGGCATGTTACTTTTAAGAGCCTCAGCATATGAAGGTCTGTGTGTTTGGTCTGAGCTGTGTGTGCATGTTTTGCTGTGTAGTGTTGTGTGGGACTGACAACCTGCTTGTTATTTGTCATGGCTTCATGTCAGAACTTTGTTTGTCTCCAGTAACCCTGTATAGCTATATCTGTCACACACACTGTGTGATTAAGCACTAAGTAACCTGAAAGTACCCTTTTTCTTGTTGTTAACTCATTACATTCGAGTGATGCATCCAGGTGCATCTGCAGTTAACTCCTACTGACGCCTGTAGGCATCAAATATTGCGTGTTCACATTTGCACCAATAGTTCCAAAACCATGATATATACAAGGTTTTAAAAGATTTCAACTTAAAGCTTTTACAATGGCAAACTCTACCGCACTAATGTTTGACCTCTGTTTAGTGCAGGTAAAGAGATATTAACTGTTGTTATTCTGATATTAATTTATATATATATATATATATATATATATATATATATATATATATATATGTAATTTTCAGATTTTTCTAAATATCTCAACAGCCAAGTAACACAGACAGAACTCCTTTTTTTTTAATTATGTATTTATTTATTTATTTATTTATTTTGCTTTTATGGCATTTTTACTTTATTATTTTGTTTGCCTGGTTTGTATTTGTATGAATGAGGGCTCTCATACCCTTCCACAGCAACTTTCCTCTGCTTCCCCCTTTTCTTTTTCAGAATTTTAGTGAACTTATTTAGCAATGGAAAAAAAACAGAGATTTGGCACAGAAAGCAGTACATAGGTGCCTCCTTTAGGAAATCGCTTCAATGCTTCTTCGCCGACCATACAGCATAACTATCGTCTCTACCCTTCCTTATAGGTATGAAACCTAGTTAAGTTATAAATATCATCTACGTAGCCATAGTAACTAGCATCAGTGGTGCCTGTAGAAAATCCTCATTGTCAAGTGGGAACACTTCAACTAACATCGATGTTCTTGCTGAGGCCAATATCACCAGTATTGAGACATCCACCCTCAAGCACTAGCACTGAAACAGTCACTAGCAAATACCAGCACTGAGGCAGTCACCCAAAAAACAACAGTTCTACTAGCCTGGATGCTGTGTTTACATGTCTGAGTCAGATGTAATCTGGAGGTTAAAGGAAATTTTAAAAAGACACAGTGAAAACATATTCAATAAAGAATATGTGGACATAGCAGTGACCTACTCTAAGAGAAATGCCTGCCTTCCAAAACTGAAAGAAGAACATAGGAGAGAAAAACAAAGAAAACCCAGCCAACAACAGCAATCTATCTTGTGTGGAAATGAACAGGTTTATGGACAGATCTATTAGTCAAGGTCAAATATCATTGGGTCATCTTTGAAACATCATTGAACCTTTGAAACAAACAATTAACATTTAGTGAAAAAACAGCATGTGCCTGTATTAACGTAGTGGGAGAATAATGCTGTAGTTAAATTAAATTTGTGAAAGTGTACAATCATCAAGTCAAAGTACAATGTAGTTATCTACTTCCAACTTTTTAGAGTACCACAACCACCATCACACACACACACACACACACACACACACACACACACACACACACACACACACACACACACACACACACACACTTTAACCTGCCTCACACAAATGTGTAATGACTTTCCATTCTGCAAGCGGCATTGCTAGACCTCAATAAAAAATCTAGGGTGACACTCTTATGCCCCTAGCAACAGTCATCAAATTTCTTTGAAACTATATTTTAGACAGCTGTAAAAACAAAAGGTGAATATGCTGGAGGTAAACAGTCTAAAATAGTATTACACAGATGTTAACTGCTGATTTGTACCTTTATGTCAAACACCAAAGTAAACCCCCACCAATGGAAATGGCACTGCTAAAATATCAGGTACCCTACAGAACTTATTTCTCAAACATTTCCATTAAAGATCTTTATTCACAGAAGGATAACCTGATGCTCTGAAGCATAGAGAAAGATACACATCATTACTGATATGCTTCCGTAGTCTAAGAGCTACCTCACTAGCTTCATTTATTGTGTGGGTTAGTAACATCTCTCATCCTCTTAGTAAAAGAATTCTGGACAAAACCAAAAATAGTAGGAGAACAAAGGTCCAAAATCAGGAACAAATTTTAAATATATCGCTCTTATTAACTTAAAAAAAATGCTAGGATAACAGGTGTTACATTAGCTTGCATTTTCTGAAGGATATAAAGTCTAAAGCTCAAATGTCTGTCAATCGTTACTGACTTCAATCCTCAGTTTTCTGCCAGAAAACCACATATTTTATGAGAAACACACATAAAATATGGCACAAAAATCTGGACAGTCTGCGAAATCCAACACAGTTGAGAGTTATGGGTAGCAATAGCTTACATGAATGCATCCAAGCACTAGGATGCATAATTATGCAGTTCTGGATTTATAAACAATCAGAAATGATCTTCTTCGGTTGTTTGAGAAGAAAACTGCAGACTAGTTAAGCCATCTGTCATCACTACATGCATGGTTTGTAGAATCTGCTAATGTTGGAAATACTGTAAAGGCCTTACAGACAGGGAGTTTCAGCCATGAACAATGTTTTAATTTGATGGTAAAAAACTTCATTAGACATGCACAAAATAAGTAGAACATGGTTTCTTCTTCTAGTTATTTTACATTAATTTCTTCCATTCAGTGAAAGAAAGTTCTCGCTATAGAATCAAATAAAAAGATAGCCCTCAGTACAAGATGATTCAAGAATTGTCTGCCAAGCAGAATTCTGCTTTTATATGTTGGGGAAGAAGCGAGAGCAACAGAAAGTATTGCTTCAGTATACAGTATACCAGGGCACAGGGCTGGGTGGTTTAAACATTAGTCCTAGGCTGTGGCTTCTGATAAACAATCTCATTGCTATTCTACAGATCTTAGGAAGAGGCTATAAGTGCTAAGCATCGAGTGTTGGGCTCAGCCAGACCACATAATTGACCCCTTTGATTTAAATCATACCATAGTACTGCCATTCACACTTCTATGCTTACAGTGATAGCAGGTGATATAGGCCTGCTAGGTAAACTCTTGGAAATCTTCAAGACTGATGACTGTACTGTGTACATGTGGAAAGCAAATATTACATTACATCTTAGGGCTTGCAGAGAGTGTGTTCTTTTAATGAACATACCTTTGCCCACTTTACTGACTGCATCTTTCATTTTGTGAATGTCTGAAAAAGTCTCCTTTTTGCACTGCAGATATAAATGCCTCAGAAATGCCAAAATGACTTTTGACCAATGTGTAACTGCAGACTATTTTGACACAACATGATGTGAACCCCTTTCTCACTAATTTCTACTAGTCTGACTAGACTAGGGCCCAGACTTGACTAAAAAAATGCCAAAATAAATCTGGTGAGTTCAAGTGAGATAAGTTTGTGTGATCTGTGAAGAATGTTTAGGGCACTGCTCTCAACATTTACAGAGTAGAACCTCGGTCATGAGTTGTAAGAAGTTAGCAGAATGTAGTTAGTTAGAATGTAGTTAGATTCAGTAAGTTCCAAATGAATTCTGGGACCAATTGCCAAAACACATATTGTTTTGATTTTTGACTGTTCAAAAACAAATCACAATCAATTAACGATTGCACAGTATTAAAACATCAAGCCTGGACTGCTGAAAAGCCAGAAGCTCAAACAATATGGGCTGTTACTTTGTCCCTTTCCCCACTGTATTGTAATCTCAGAGTTGGTATCTATAATTAGCAGGGGGACTGGGGAGGTGCAGATTTTGTGTTTTGTGGCATACCATTCCATCTTCCAGGTTTTTGGCAATCTAAACTCAATGTTTTATCTTTCTCTCTTTTGAGCATTCAGTCTTTAGTCAGGAACCCATATATATATTTATATATATCGGGCTGTTGGCTCAGAGTATTAAGCAGCTGTTGAAGAGTTGTTTCCTGTGGTCTAGGATTTAATTCCCTTAGCCTACACTGCCTAATTGTGTGACTCTGAGCAAGTCACTTAACTAGACACTGCTCCTGGGCTGAGGATGAAAAAGGTCCATGGAGGTCAATGCTCCACCCTCATTAACAGATGCAAAGAAAAGTAAAATATAGAATAAAGAGATACTTTGTAATTAGAGACATATTTTATATATCAGGCATCTAATAAGGACTTGGAAGAAAATGGGAAAATGATTTTAATCTGTTTCAAAAAACAAATGAAGAACAAAGCCATTAAAATGCCCACCCGTATGGAATAAGTATAGAAAGATTTATTAAATGACATTCTCATTATCAGCTCTCATTAGATCTATCCCCTAAATATGACTGTGTCCAAGACATGATATGTAAATACTGCAATGATCTTTTCTACATTTGTTTACAGCGATTCTGAAAAAGATCAGTCATGAAGTCAGTATCAAGAGTTTGGTTATATGAGTGATATTTGCATCTATTTTTTGCTACTGAGTTTAACTAGTACAAACCTATATATAGCTTTAAAATTTCTCCACACTATATTCTTAAATATGTTGTCTTAATTCCTATTCTGTTCATAGGTTGCTTATTTATTTATTTATTTAGTATTTATTTATTTTTACTTAGTTATCTGGATAGATGGGATAAAACAAAAATCTAAACAATTTTAGCCATTATCCAGACTGTGCAGCAAAAAAGAATTACAATCTATGGAGTTTGCTTGAAGACCGAGGCAAATGAAGAGTAATTTTTAAAGAATTAATAACAAACATTCAGTAGAATTCACATGAGAATCCAACTGAAAAAGTTATATTCAACGAGCATGCATCCAGTGACAGTTACATAGATATATAGTAAGTCATGAAGTAATTCTTCATTTAACATGTCACAGTACAACATAGGCAAATGAAATTAACAGGTTCATAGGTTCTAAGTTTATGGCCAAGGAGGCCATCAATGAACTCAACCATATCACCCATTATTAGTTGAAGATTAATAGTACCCCCCTTACAAAGGTTTTCTTCATATATCTCAGGTGCTAATCCATGGCTTCTGAGTCTATATGTATATATATATATATATATATATATATATATATATATATATACACACATGGGTGACCTACAACTTGTCTATCACTTATTTAGTCACAAGTCATCAAAATAAATATATAATTACATTTTATCTAATGATAGTTTTCATCCATCACTTATTTAGTCACAAGTCATCAAAATAAACATCTAATCACATTTTATCTAATGATATTTTTCAACACATTTTGCCAACTATAAATTTTCTTTTTTTAAAACACCTTTATTGAATTATCATTTGTAACACAGGCAGACTTACAGTACAATTATATAAAAGTAATCAAACTATATTAACAACTTCACATTTACAAAAACATTCTACATCACATACACTTTTATATATCATAGTCATTGCATTGCATAAATTATTCAATTCCTTCTTTCCCTTAAACCTCATTCCTCCTCCAAAACATTTTTTCTGCATGTATTTTCCCACAGTTTCAATTTCTTTCTATGCAATTTACTCCTACCCCTTTCCAAAGATCTCACTTAATTTTCTTTTATCTCTGTTACAATATTCACTATTTCAAGTATAGCTAGTTTAGATTTTGATTACCATTTTCTAGCAATTGCTTTTTTGGAAGTCACAATAATTAAACTTAACAAGGCTTTACTATGCCTAGGCAATTCAAATCCAGTATCCCAGCTCAAAAAAATAATTTCATTAATTTCACTCATTTGTTGGTCCAGTATTCCTGACAGAGTACTCCACAGAGAAATTTTAAAGTCTGCCAACTCATTATACTCCCAAAACATAAGGGCCAAGTTACCTTTTTCCTCCATCATACCTCCAACATTTTCCATCTACCCAAGGAAAAATTATTAGGACTCTACTTGGAGTATCAATGTATCAATGCAAAAATCCTAAATCTTCTAGACTTTGTTGCATATTTGGGAGCTGTACATATGTCCTCCCATTGTTTATTGTGAATTGCATATATAATCTCTCCTCCCAATCTTTTCTGGCCTCTTCTAATTGATTCCTATAGCTTTTGTGCAAAATTTTATATGCCCTACTAATTATCCCTTTTTTAACAGTAGCTTCTGTTCTATATTCAGTTAAAAACTCAACCAGTACATGTATTTCATTTAGGATTTCCCTATCCCTTTATCTTTGTCTATACTTTGATATCAATCCCTGATAGGGAAGGAAAGCACTAGCCTGCAATCCACATGTTTTCTTGGCCTCTTCCCATTGTACTACCTTTCCTTTTCTAATTATTTGTTCCCAATACCTTGTTTTTTTCCAGCTTCCTCCAGTAAATTCCAGCCTACTCTTGTCTAGTCTTTGTAACCCTAATTCTAGCCATCCCTGGCAGCAGAAACTTTTTTTCTCCATTCCTGTGTTGGCTTCATTCATAGTATAGTTTCTGTTAATTTATGAATATCATATTCTGTATGACTTGTTGCTAGTCTCTAAGTGTCTGTATCCAAAATCCTATTATTTCCTTATTTCTTGAATTACACCCCTGCTTCATTATCACCCTAATCCACTTAAATTTGTAGTTTTCTGCTTATGTTACGTAAAAGAGCCATTACTGTTAGCTCTAAAATATCCTTTCAAATCAGGTAATCCTAAACCTCCTTTTTCTGTTGGGAGGATCAACTTATCACACTTGACTTTTGCCCTTTTCCCCTCCCAAATAAAATCCTTCAACTCTTTTATTAATTACTGTCCACAGATTCTCCTCCAGTTGATAAAAATATGCCTGACTTGTGAATAAAACTAAAGGGACTAAAAGCATTTTTACTGCTTGCATCTTGCTATCCATATTCATAGCCAATTATAACTTTTTTGATCACTGATATGAGTTTTTTTAAAGATTTAAAGTAGTACTTCAGTTTGCTTTATTACAGTGTGCTGGATGGTGTGAGCTGGTGGTGCACTTCCAGTGTTTTTAATCTTTCTTCCAGTATAGTATGACCATGGAGTTTGTTATATAAGTTAGGTGACATCTGGTAGAGAAGTCCCTTACACGGGAATGTGCATGACCTCTGGAAAAAAAAAATTCTGTTTTTATTTATTTATTTTTTTTTTTTTTGGAGTTTGCTGGCTTAAATGAAGTGAATTTAGATCCATTTTATGCAGATATTCTGTTTTTTTAGATGAAATGATAGATACCCATATATTGGGACCAGTTTTAAAAGATCTGCTCTCAGTGTACGTGACCACTTACACTGAGAGCAGGTCTTTTGGAATCTGGTCCCCAGTGTAAGCCTGTTTTTTTTTTTTAAATAGGCCTTACAATGATGTAAGTCACTTACTCTGACAGCAAGTCTTTCAGAATCAAGGCAGACTTACACTGAGAGAAACTGTTTTAGAATATGGCCATGTATATATATATATATATATATATATATATATATATATATATATATATATATATATATATATATATATATAATTTATTGACTAGGTAAGCCCACTGGATACAATTGTTTGTTTTCAGGTGTGACTTGGCAGCAATGTCGGGATCATAGGTTCATAGGTGTGTACTAGGCTAACGGCCCTGGAGCCTATATAAGCCTGGCCCAAGAAGATTCCCTGGCATCATGCCACCCAAAGTTAGATTCCAGTTAAATAAGAGTTACACAGTAAGCAAATGAAGGTGGAAAGTATTAAACCCTGTACCCTTGGCACAGGAAGCAGCTTCTTAATAGTTCAGAGTTTTCGTCCTCTGTGCCAACTGCCAGACATGCATACACATGTGTGTGTGTGTGTGTGTGTGTGTGTGTGTGTGTGTGTGTGTGTGTGTGTGTGTGTGTGTGTGTGTGTGTGTGTGTGTGTGTGTGTGTGTGTGTGTGTGTGTGTGTGTGTGTGTGTGTGTGATAAATATACACAAAGAGAGACAGAGATATGTATATCCTAAAATCTACCATAATAAATGACTACCATAAAGATGTTTATCATTTTCATGACTGTGATATTTTTTTATTTATCTCAATGAAATGTCAGATCCCTGATAAAAGATTTGATAATACATGCAACTGGCACACTGGGTAGATATTTTTCTTTATCCAAAGTCTTGGCAGGATGATTAACAGTTTATCTGCACCCTGAGTATATTAACAATCCTACTAATATTCCACAAAAGCTACCGTATTCATACTACTCACAAAAAACTATCATAAAAGTTCACAAATTTCACATGCAAAATGAACAAGCACATAAACACTCAGCCTATAACAGCATAATCTGTCAGACCCTCAAGCTCAAATGTATCCTTACCCTTAAATAAAACAAGTAAAATAAAATAAAAAGTTAAAAAATAAAACAAAAAAAGTGAAACATGGACCACATCTCCCTTTCACTTTGGTGTAAAGAAAACATAAGCTTTAGATACTATACATAAATATATATTTATATACAAACACTCAAACACACACACACATATATATATATTATATATATATATATATATATATATATATATATATATATATATATATATATATATATATATACATGGTTTAACTTCATAATCTTGAATTACTGAAATCCCGAATTTCAGTAACTCGAGACTATAAAGTCGAACCATTCACAAGCAATCCACAATCCCGAATCACACAATCATGAGCATACATACACCATACACCACATAACACACATACCATTCCACCCACAGCACATAAACCACACAACCCTACACTACAGATAATCGGGGGGGGCAAGCCCCACTGCACCCACTACACCCCCTACTTATATATACCAACTCCGAAGTCGCACATAACAAAAAAAACTCACACCATGCCATCCTCCACTCGCTTGCACACAAATACACATCACACATACACAAACACCAACAAATCCAACACTCACACCTCCCTACCCTTACCCACACATACAATGTACAAAAACACACACAAACACTCACTCACCTGTAATTTCAGGCACCATAACACTACACATGATGCACCGGAAATGCATAAGCACAGATTCCAGATATTCAAATTCACTCTTATGCACTTTCAGCATTCTGGTTTTCGGCTTCATGGTCTCGAATTATACACTCCCCTGTTAAAATGCCAAGTTTTTGTGATATAAAAAATGAGACCACAATAAATCATTTCATAACTTTTCCCACCTTTAATGTGACCTATAATCTGTACAATTCAATTGAAAAACAAACAAATTTGTTAGCGGACAAAATATAAAAAATAAAAAAAAATGTACAATAAGCTGGTTGCATATGTGTGCACACCCTTAACCTAATACTTTGTTGAAGCAATTTTTGATTTAATTACAGCATTCAGTCTTCTTGGGTACACACCTGCCATCAATTAAAAAGAATCTGAATAACCCCAAATAAAGTTCTGCTGTCCTAGTTGGACTTTCCAGACATTTACTCAGTTGCCTGCTACAGCAAAAGCCATAGTTCACACCTGCCATCAATTAAAAAGAATCTGAATAACCCCAAATAAAGTTCTGCTGTCCTAGTTGGACTTTCCAGACATTTACTCAGTTGCCTGCTACAGCAAAAGCCATAGTTCACAGAGAGCTTACACAGCATCAAAGGGATCTCATTGTTGAACGGTATCAAGTCAGGAGAAGGGTACGAAAAAATTTCCACAGCATTGGATATACCATGGAACACAGTAAAGACAGTCATCAAAAAGTGGAGAAAATATGGGACAACAGTGATGTTGCAAAGAACTGGACGTCCCTTCAAAATTGATGAAAAGACAAGATGAAAACTGGTTAGGGAGGCTGCCAAGAGACCTACAATAATACTGAAAGAGCTGCAGGAATTTCTGGCAAGTACTGGTTGTGTACTACATGTGACAACAATCTCCCATATTCTCCATATGTCTGGACTATGGGGTAGGGTTGCAATACAGAAGCCTTTTCTTACACAGAAAAACATCCAGGCCCAGCTAAAATTTGCAGAACAATACAAGTCTCCCAAAAGTATGTGGAGAATGTGTTATGGTCTGATAAGACCAAGGCTGAACTTTATGACCATAATTCCAAAAGGTACATTTGGTGCAAAAACAACACTTCGCATCACCAAAAGAACACCATCCGCATGGTGAAGCATGGTGGTGGCAGTATCCTGCTTTGGCATTGCTTTTCTTCAGCGGGAACTGAGGCTTTAGTCAAGGTGGAGGGAATTATGAACAGTTCCAAATACCAGTCACTTTTGAGGCAAAAACTTCAGGCATCTGCAGAGGGTTGGGAGGGTGACTTAATGGTTAAGGTGTTTGCCTTACAAACACAAGATGCAAGGTTTGAGTCTCACAAGGGATAATTGGCTAGGCTTAAAATGGTTCGCAAGAGCAGTTAGTCTAGTACTAATCTATGAACCTTGCTATGAACCTATGAAGAAAGCTGAAGATGAAGAGGAATTTCACCTTTCAACACGACAATGACCCCCAGCATACATCCAAATCAACAAAAGAATGGCTTTACCAGAAGAAAATTAAAGTTTTGGAATGGCCCAGCCAGAGCCCAGACTTAAATCCAATAGAAAATCTGTGTGGTAACCTGAAGAGGGCTGTGCACAAGAGATGCCCTCGCAATCTGACAGATTTGGAGTGCTTTTGCAAGGAAGAGTGGGCAAATATTGCCAAGTCAAGATGTGCCATGCTGATAGACTCCTACCCAAGAAGACTGAATGCTGTAATTAAATCAAAAGGTGCTTCAACAAAGTATTCGTTTAAGGGTGTGCACACTTATGCAACCATCTATTGTACATTTTTTATTTTTTTTTTATATTTTTTTACCTAACAGATTTGTTTGTTTTTCAATTGAATTGTACAGTTTATAGGTCACATTAAATGTGGGAAAAGTTTTGAAATGATTTGTTGTGGTTTCATTTTTTTATATCACAAAAACCTGGCATTTTAACAGGGGTGTGTACAATTTATATATATATATATATATATATATATATATATATATATATATATAGGTTCATAGGTAGCAAAAAAAAAAAATGAAGAAATATTCCCTTTTGCTGCGGTGAACTGTCCAATAAATAATCCACAAACCAAAAGACAGCTGGTTCATCCAGGCTAACACTGTGCTGAAAAGCAAATAAACTGTCTGTGTAATCCAGTAATAAAAGTTTTGTTAAAATCCAGAATTTAATGAAAAGAATGAAATAAAACAAAATAAGAACAAAAATAATAAAAATTAAGCCCCTTGTCCAATGATAAGCGCTTTCGAATAGTTCTTCTTCAGATCGCATCTATCCCTCCAGCAAGTCTTATTTAATGTTATGGTGAGATTTAGATCCCTACAGCGTGCGGCTCTCGGGGATTTGTTATTTTTAGGTGGAGCATGTCCATCAATTCTGGGTTGGACATGGCCTTGTATGTCAGGCAGAGATCACCTCTGAGTAGGCGGTATGCAACCGAGTACAGCTGGAGTTTCTTCAGTCGGGTTGCATAGGGCATCTGTTTGAGGTCAGTGATCCTCCTGGTGAGGTACTGCTGTGGTCTTTCCAGCTGTTGCAGGTGTCTTGTAAGGTACATTCCAAATGGGGCTTTGTACTGTATGATGGGTCTGATGAGTGATGAGTAGAGGGGCACAATAACCTCTTTTGCTCTAGATGCGAACCCTTTTGTGATTAGGTGGGCCACATAGAAGCATTTTCTAACCACCTTGGCAATATGATTATCAAAGGAGAGATTATTATCTACTTGGGTCCCCAGATCCCTTATTTCATTTTCTGTATTTAGGGGACTACCACATATGTGGTAGTTCACGGGTACTTTGTTTTTTCCAAAGGGGATGACTATGCACTTTTTGGCATTTAGCTTGAGGCCATGATTTTGACACCAGGTATCCGTCTCTGTGAGACCCTTCTGGAGGATGTCTGTATCAGCCGGAGAGTCACTTATGGCCCCCAGTTTGCAGTCGTCTGTGAACTTGGTCAGCCATAGTCCTCCTGTGCTTGCCTGTACCTCTGAGAAGTATATACTGAACAGGAGGGCTCCCAGGACTGAGCCCTGGGGGACGTCACTTGTAACCGGTTTAAAGTTGGACCTAGGGCCTGCAACTCTCACTGTGTGGATTCTATCTGTGAGCCAACTGGCAACCCATCTCATGACATAGGGGTTTATGTTCAGGCTGGTGAGCTTGTCTATAATACCAGAAGGGGAATGGTGTCGAAAGACTTTGTGAGGTCTAGGTAGGCTGTGTGGACCTCCTTTCCCTCGTCTAAAGCCTTGGTAACTGTCTCAAAGAAGTCCACCAGGTTTAAGAGGCATGATCTGCCCTTAACAAAGCCAAACTGGGTAGGGTCCTGTGTTTGGAGGTTCCCAATGTCTCTGTTAATGAGTTCCATGATGATGGGCTCCATAGCCTTGCAGACCTGGCTAGTCAGGCTTATAGGGCGATAGTTCCTGGGGTCCATTGTGGCTCCACCTTTGTGGAGTGGGATAACTGTTGCTGTGCGCCACTCTATGGGTAAGTAGCCTGTACAGAGGCTGAGTTTGAACAGTGTGTTTAGGTGTATATGTATATATATATATATATATATATATATATATATATATATATATATATACATATATAATATATATATATATATGTATATATATATATATATATATATATATATATATATATATATATATGGGTGCCCTGCTTTTGGTCTAAATATTCATTTGCAAAATCTATTTAATCGATCGCATTTGGTCAATATATATAGATGGTCAACAGGTGTGTGAGACTGACAGTCCCCGCTAGGAAAATATTCCCTTTCAACAGGGATTGTGCAATCTCAGAGTTAGTATGTGTAATTAGGGTCTATATTACATCACCAAGCACTTAAAAAAGTGAATGGTGATGAATCAACCCTATGTAAATGAAAGCTTACAATTTTGAACTGTCAAAACAGCGATTTTTTTTCCTAGGGAAAAAAAATCGCTGTTTCAACAACATAAAAAAACATACTTTAAACATTACATTAAGTGGGGGCTTCACCCTCCACACGCCCCCTACTTAAATATAACAACTCCGAAACTGCACTACAGTGCCGAAAACAGCAAAGTAACAAAGCGGCCAAGCAAATTCTTTCCCAGGGAAAGAATTCGCTTAAAAGCTGCTTTGATATTTTGCCGTTTCAGGCTTTTGAGTTCGACCAAGATGTATTCAAAAGAATGCTTGTTCAGTCTTCTAATAGGGAATCTGTAATTAGCGGGGGGGTGTAGGGACCCACTGCAAAAAATGTTAGTCTTTGTATGTGCAAATGTTCCTTCTCAATGCATGCATGGTAAAATATTGACATTCAGTTTGTCAACATTTTTCATTCGACATTTTGGAGGATGACATACTGACTACTCATCCAAAGTGAGTAGATTCATACACACACACACACACACACACACACACACACACACACACACACACATATGGGTTTGGTCGCAGCATGCACTGATTTTGGTAATTTTTGTCAGGGGTTTAAGTGGTCGAATTATATTGCAGTCAAACTGTAACAATCCATTACATTTGGAAGAAATCAGTAATTGACTCAGCTGAAAAAATGTATATACATATATATGTGTATATATATATATATATATATATATATATATATATATATATATATATATATATATATATATATATATATATATATATGTGTCTGTGTGTATGCATGTGTGCTTGTAGATCTACTTCATATAGTCAACTTACCATTTCGCCAGCTTCTACATGAATGAAACCACATTGTTAAAAGCTTAAAATAATGAACTCCCAGAACATCATATTGTCCCCCTGGGAAACTAACCACTTGGCCACCAACAATTAAAATAGAAACATAAGCAAATTAAACCCATGAAAGTGGGGAGGGGCTTCACTAAATATACCAACTCCAAGACTGCACTATAGTGGAGAAAAGTGCAAAGTTCACCATGGTAGCCAAGTTGTTAGTTTCCTGGAGGGAAAATATGATGTTCCAGGAGTTCATTATTTTAAGCTTTTGACAACGTGGTCTCGATCATGTAAAAGTCAAAATGATAAGTCAACTATCTGAAGTTGATCCATGTATGCATATATGGGAAGTAGAAGATATTAACATAGATTATAGCAACTGAGCTTCCTGAACACCAGCATGTCATAAGGCTGACAAGTGAACCTATGAACATATGAAAATATAGTTTGTTATTGAATTTACTATTACATTTGTGTCTTATGAGTATCTGTTCAAGAATGTAGAAATGAATAATATCAGAGAAAGCAGTGAGAGATCGTGATCACATTTACTGCACTACAGCCAAGCATCATGAATTTGCAGAAGCATGCACTACAATGCACCTCACCAGGCACTAGCTACGTAGGACACATAAGCTGTAACCCATTAGCTTACCAGTAGGAGTTGATATGCAAACAGGGATGAACAATGAGAACTGTCTTACAAACAACCTATAGAATACATTTATGACCCCAGGTCAAGTGAAATAACAATGAAATGTTGCTCGTCAGTATAATACCTTAATTAAACAGGAACATTTTTTAATAATTGTGATACAAAATCCCTTACAAACATATCGAATTATAGTTATCAGAGACTGTTTATATTACAATATAACTTAGGGGTAGATCAGCTAAAAAGAATTATTTATAAATTTTGGTATTTGATAAGTAGTGACACAAGTTTGGTAAAATTATTGGGATCTAAACCAAATTTTATATATAAAATGGGTAAAAATATGAAGTTTCTTATGGAATATAGATACACAGAGAAGAAAAGTAAAAATTTTTTGAGTAACAACACAAGAAGTAGTAAATGTGGATTCTGCAATCAATGCAGATATATGTCTTTGGAAAGTAAAATAAAATTACAGAATGGATTGAAATCTAACATAAGATGTAGATATGGGAATTGCAATACAAAAAAATGTAGTATATTTAGCTAAATGTGGAAAATGTTCAAGTTTTTACGTTGGAAAGACAGAAAGATGTCTTAAAAGACGTATATATGACCACATATACAGTATTAAGACCAAGGATAAAACTAATGCCTTATTCCGGCATGTTGATACTGAAGGCGATGACCATAATTTTATGTTTAGCATTCTTGATACTATTGAAATGGATCCCAGAGGTGGTGATATTAAAAGTTTACTAGCATACAAAGAAACGTGGTGGCAAATATGCTTAGACGCCACCACTTCTCCTGGATTAAATGAATTTATATCAACCAAATCGTTGTTATTAGTATAAAGTGATACAAAATGATTATAAGATATATATATATTTATTATTTATTAACTATATATTTATGTAACTTATTTATTTAATAATATAAGTGAATTTTTATCAAATTTTAGTAGTTATTTTATCATTAATTTTATGGTAAATAGTTAATATTGGATTAGTTGGTTGTTAAAATGAATCAATTTTAATGAATATGGTATAGTCCATTTCCATCTTTGTTGTCCCTAGAGTTACTATTATCATTATTTATTTATTTATTTATTTATTATTAAGCATCCAGCAAGATAATTCATCTAAAAAATTTTAAATAAATAATATTTAAAAAAAATATATAAAAAATAAAAAACAATTTATCTGCATAAGAATATTTTATTATTTTTTTATTTGTATATATATTAACTATTACTATCACACATATAAAAAATTCCTTTTAAGTATATATTTTCAAATATTAATGGGTTTGTTTATATTGTTTATATATTACGCATACTTATACGTATGTTCCTATTTAATTAAAGTATTATACTGACGAGCAGCATTTGATTATAAATGTGTAGTTGCTTCGTTTGAACTGAGAATTTTAAGGTTAGGAGACTCTTATGTAGTGGTAAGATTGTTCTTCATTTAGTTATTTATTCAGTTATTTACTCAATAATGTGTTAGTTTGACTTTAAATGGAATGAGCAGTTTTGGTGCCATAAAGTTTATATAAGTAGCAGATTAACTTGAAAGTAGTAGTTCTGATGAAGACCAGTTACTATGGTTGAAAGCGCTTAACTCTGTTTGCTACATATCTCGTCTGTCTGTTTTATTTGCTTGTCGTTTTAGTTTGTGTTTGTGCTTTGTGACAATGAACTGTGGATTATTTTTGGCAGTCGTTGGCACCTATTGGTGTTTTCCAAAGGCATTTTTGGAGGTATTGTGAAGTTAGTCTTATTCTGAAATAACAATGAGCTGTTCATTAAAACATATATAAATAATGTATTTTATGGAAACTGGAGCTAGATCTGATGAGGCTCTGTTAAGGGTGAAAGCACTGTTTGTGGCCATGCTTCTGGCACCATTCATTAGTTTGGTTAAGGCCCTCTTGGAGGTTGTTCACATAACTGTGGGAATTTAAGATAGCACGCAGCTTGCAGTCATCTGCACACTTGGTCAGCCACAGATCACTGGTTTTGCCTTGCACTTCAGAAAAGTATATCCTAAACAGCAGAGGCCCCAAGATAGATTCTTGGGGTATACCACTTGTTATGGGTCTACTACTAGAGGTGGCTTCCCCTATTTTGACTTGAGTGGGTTCTATCAGTGAGCCAGTTAGCTACCCATCTGGTAATGTATGGGTTGATGCCTAGCTGGGAGAGTTCATCTATTATGCCCGAGTGGAGAATAGTGTTGAAGGCTTTGGCTAGGTCAAGGTAGGCAGTGTGCACTGTCTTCCCCTCGTCCGTGGCGACTGTTTCAAAGCTACAGTTTGTTTCTTTTTTCCTGGTTTTAAAGAAGCTCAGCCAGCAACTTTGATGCTGAAGAAGTCCCAGTAATCTCTGTGGTTTAATGTTTTCCTTAAGGGTAGGAGATGTCTCACCCCCTAAGGCTGGAAAACTATTGCAACTCACTACAAGGATGTGTTCTTTTCTGTACCTTGATCTATATGTCTGCTAGAGAAGCAAATCAGTTTCCAAAAGATTGAGTGGGCAACAACTGGCTGTTTACAAAATAATCCCATGTAAAGCTTGATATACCAGTGTTTCTACTGGAACAAACCCAGCAAACTGACTTAAAGAGCCATGTCAGTATACACAGAAGCCCCAGTGGGACCTTGTTCAGACCAAGAACTTACAGACACCATCTTCAATCTGATACAATTACCAAACTAACCCTTGTGCCATGGAGGTTAATGGAAACAATTACTTTGACATAGAAAGCCCATCAAATGTTAAAAAACATTTAAAGAAAATTAAGCACATTCAATGGGAAAAAAATCTACCTAAATACAAACTTAGAAAACAAGTTTGTACCCAGAGAAATAAGGCTGTACAGGAAAAATGGTTTAGAATAATGGTGTTCCTGATTTGGACAAGAAATTGAATAACACCCTGGAAGACACTTTATACTTACTGAAATCTTACTCGGAACAACAAGCCATCACAGGAGCAGCTTTAGTACAACTGGAAGAAAAAAATCAGACCCACACATCAAGAGGGTTTTCCTATGGATGTATTTAAATAAATTAGAAAGAGACTGTCCAAATTTGAAACTTACGTTAAGACAAAGAAACTTAAGAAACTTACAAGAGATGAAAAGGACTATGGCAGGAATGGCAAGGTTGGAAAAAAGGCAGAAACAGATCTGCATGACCAATCTGTAAGACTTGGAAATCTTGGCCCTTCTGGAATATCCAAGCAGCATAATGACCAGGCAATAAATAGCAACAATACTAATAGGACTGATGACCAAGCTACTGTTATTAATCCCTTGACAGAACTGTAGACCCCTCCAGGATCAACAGTGACTTGGCACCATATTGCAATGAATATAATTTTCCTGTGCCTTTCAGAGCAGCCCCTGTGGACAAAACTCCACAGAAGAGACAAGAAAGAAGATTGTCACTGGTCTACTTCATACAACAGATACCATGCAACAAGAGGAGAATGCACTAATTTTATTTTAACTAGAAGTGGTACAAATACACAAGAGGAATAGCTATGGGCACACCAATGACCCCAAGCCTGCCAAACATAGCAAAGTAGGAAGAAAACATAATCTACAACTCTGATTTCTTCCCATATGTGAACTATTATCACTTTATTGATGATATTTTCATCTCATGGAACAGCTCAGTGGACAAACTTAAGGAGTTTTTTGACTACATTGAAAATTCCAACATTTTCTGCAGTTCACAAAACACTGCAGCTTTGAAAAGGTAGAATTCATGGGTTTAGTTCATGGTTCTTTTTCCTGATTTTAAGAAGGCTCAGCCAGCAACTTTGATGCTAAAAAATAACAGGTTTCCATATTGTTTAATGTTTTTCCTTAAGGGTGGAAGACAACTTATCCCCTATGGCTATAAAACTATTGCACCTTACTACACATATTTATTTTTTATAATATAAATATATATATATATATATATATATATATATATATATATATATATAGGGCGGAAGACAACTTATCCCCTATGGCTATAAAACTATTGCACCTTACTACACATATTTATTTTTATAATATATATATATATATATATATATATATATATATATATATATATATTTATTTATATTATATATATATATATATATATATATATATATATATATATTTGTGTGTGTGTGTGAATTCAAATTGTTCTATCATGGTGTGGATGGCAGGAGAAATGGGGTAGGGGTTATCCTAAAGGAACAGTATGCCAAGAGTGTTGTGGAGGTGAAGAGAGTGTCTGATAGAGTGATGTTTATGAAGCTTGAAATTGATGGTGTAATGATGAATGTTGTTAGTGCATTTGCTCCACAAGTTGGGTGTGCGATGGATGAGAAAGAAAAATTTTGGAGAGAGTTGGATGAAGTGGTGGTGAGTGTACCCAAGGGTTAGAGATTAGTGATTGGCGCGGACTTCAATAGGCATGTTGATGAAGTGAACAGAGGGGATGAGGAAGTGATGGGTAGGTATGGTGTTAAGGAGAGAAATGCAGAAGGTCAGATGATTGTGGATTTTGCAAAAAGGATGGACATGGCTGCGGTGAATACATATTTTAAGAAGAGGGAGGAGCATAGGGTGATGTACAAATGGAGGAAGATGCACACAGGTGGATTATATCCTATGTAGGAGGGCCAGTCTGAAGGAGATTGGTGACTGTAAAGTGGTGACAGGGGAAAGTGCAGTTAAGCAGCATAGACTGGTGGTCTGTAGGATAACGTTGGTGATCAAGAAGAGGAGGAGGAGTGTGAAAGCAGTGCCAAGTATTAAATGGTGGAAGTTAAAAAAGGGTGATTGTGGGGTGGAGTTCAGGGAAGAGTTAAGACAGGCACTGGGAGGCAGTGAAGAGTTACCGAATAGCTGGGTAACTTCAGCAGAGCTAGTAATGGAGACTGCTAGAAAGGTGCTTGGTGTGACATCTGGACAGAGGAAGGAGGACATGGATACCTGGTAGTGGAATAAGGAAGTACAAGAGAGTATACAGAGGAAGAGGCTGGTGAAGAAGAAGTGGGATTGTCAAAGAGATGAAGAAAGTAGACATGAGTATAAGGAGATGAGGCGCATGGCAAAGAGAGAGGTGGCAAAGGCTAAGGATAAGGCATATGGAGAGTTTTATGAGTGATTGGACACTAAAGAAGGAGAAAAGGACCTGTACCGATTGGCTAGACAGAGGGACAGAGCTGGGAAAGATGTGCAGCAGATAAGGGTGATAAAGGACAGTGAGAGAAACTTACTCACAAGTGAGGAAAGTGTGTTGAGTAGATGGAAAGAGAACTTTGAAGGGCTGATGAACGAAGAGAATGAGAGAGAGAGAAGGTTGGATGATGTGGGGATAGTGAATCAGGAAGTGAAACAGATTAGCAAGGAAGAAGTAAGGACAGCTATGAAGAGGATGAAGAATGGAAAGGCTGTTGGCCAGATGACATACCAGTGGAAGCATGGAGGTGCTTAGGAGAAATGGCAGTGGAATTTTTAACCAGATTGTTTAATGAAATTTTGGAAAGTCAGAGGATGCCTGAGGAGTGGAGAAAATTTTTTTGGTATCTATCTTTAAGAATAAGGGTGATGTGCTGAGCTGCAGTAACTACAGAGGGAAAAAATTGATCAGTCACAGCTTGAAGTTATGGGAAAGAGTAGTGGAAGCTAGGTTAAGAAGGAAGGTGATGATTAGTGATCAGCAGTATGGGTTCATGCCAGGAAAGAACATTACAGATGTAATATTTGCTCTGCGAGTATTGTTGGAGAAATACAGAGAAGGTCAGAAGGAGTTGCATTGTGTCTTTGTGGACTTAGAGAAAGCATATGACAGGGTGCCTAGAGAGGAGTTGCGGTATTGTATGAGGAAGTCGGGAGTGGCAGAGAAGTATGTAAGAGTGGTACGGGATATGTACGAGGATAGTGTGACATTGGTGATGACTGCGGTGGGAGTGACAGATACGTTTAAGGTGGAGGTGGGATTACATCAAGGATCAGCTCTGAGCCCTTTTTTATTTGCAGTAGTGATGGACAGGTTGATAGATGAGATCAGACAGGAGGCCTCGTGGACTATGATGTTTGCAGATGACATTGTGATCTGTAGTTAGAGTAGGAACCAGGTTGAGGAGACCCTGGAGAGACGGAGATATGCTTTAGAGAGGGGAGGAATGAAGGTCAGCAGGGCTAAAACAGAATATATGCGTGTAAATGAGAGGAAGGATAGAGGAATGGTGAGGATGCAGGGAATAGAGGTAGCGAAGGTGAATGAGTTTAAGTACTTGGGATCAACAGTTCAGAGTAATGGTGAGTGTGGAAGAGAGGTGAAGAAGAGAGTACAGGCAGGGTGGAATGGGTGGAGAAGAGTGTCAGGAGTGATTTGTGACAGACGGGTACCAGTAAGAGTAAAAGGGAAGGTCTACAAGAGGGTAGTGAGACCAGCTACGTTATATGCGTTGGAGATGGTGGCATTGCTAAAAAGGCAGGAGTCAGAGCTGGATGTGGCAGAGTTAAAGATGTTAAGATTTGCACTGGGTGTGACTAGGATGGACAGGATTAGGAATCAGTATATTAGAGGGTCAGCTCAGGTTGGACAGTTTGGAGACAAAGCAAGAGAGGCGAGATTGCATTGGTTTAGACATGTGCTGAGGAGGGATGCTGGGTATATTGGGAAAAGGATGCTAAGGATGGAGCTGCCGGGTAAGAGGAAAAGAGGAAGGCCTAAGATAAGGTTTATGGATGTGGTGAGAGAGGACATGCAGGCGGTTGGTGTGAAAGAGCATGATGCAGAGGACAGATGCAGAGAAATGGAAACAGATGATCCGCTGTGGCGACCCCTAACGGGAACAGCCGAAAGAAGATGATGATATATATACACACACACACACACATATATATATATATATATATCTATATCTATCTATATATATACACACACACACACACACACACACGCACACACACACACACACACACACACACATATGGAGTACTGTTTATCAGATGCTGTGTTTATTGTTATATGCTATTATTGAATACCTGCAAACTGATAATTGCATACAGACATATATGTTTGTGATTATTGCCAGAGCATTGCAATGACACAGTGTGCCTAGAGATTCAGTGTGCCTTGGCTTTTGGGGTTGTTTGATACTGGAGTAGTGATGTAGGTATGCGGAGCTGAGTTGAGTAACTGCCAGTAGATTCTCAGGTAGAGCTCCAGCAGTGATTGATTTTGTTGGGAGTATTCAGTGGTGCATTTATGGAGTTATATTGTAGGAACATGGAGGTAGAGATGAGACACTATTGGTGAATTGGCTTATAGTGCTCCAGCAGTGATTCACTGCTTCTGGGACTCACCTTTGTTTGTGGAGTGGTGTGATCATGGAGTTAGTTTATATAAGTTGGGGGAGCAGGAGCCCCAAACCCTGTGTAAAAGATGTATGTTGTATTGTACATGATTTTAGAAGTTTTATACTTTAACAGCAGGTATGAGTTAGTGTATTTGGTAAAGAGACTTACAATAATATGTACTTTTCAGAGAATGCATTGAGATTTTTTAGAAAAGTGTACCTTAAAGGAATGCTACATTTGATAACTTTTAACAAATTGATATATATGTATGTACATATATATATGTATGTGTGTATATATATATATATATATATATATATATATATATATATATATATATATATATATATATATATATATATATATACATATATATATATATATATATATATATATATATATATATATATATATATATATATATTTTTGTGTGTGTGTGTGTGTGTGTGTGTGCACGCGCGCGCCTTGGTAACTTTTTAAATTGTTTGAACCATAATGAACCTTGTTGTAATGATGTGATGTTTGGGTTTATCTATCTATGCCACTGGTAAAAATGATTCCCTTAACCCCTTAGAGACTTATTTTATCCAGTTGTGGCTGAAATAATTATTTAAGTGCTGTACTAAACACAGCTTTTGTCTTTCTGTTTCAGATACTCCAATGTTCCTACCTTGGAGCTGGACAAGTTTATAGAAGATGTACGGTAAGTGGGGCTTTATATTTGTATGCATGTTCTGCTGATGCTGTTATCCCATAAAGCCAGAGGATACCATCCTTCACTATTAGTGTTCACAATGATGTATCCAGGATAAGAGGAAAGATAAAAGCAGACTATCCTTCTGGAGTTATGAAGTAAAAAAATTTATTGTTGATGCTTTTCCCATGACCTGCCCAGACAGAGAAGTTGGTAAATCTGACCACAAAAGGATACAGCAAATCATAAACAAGCCTGTCTTCTGGCTGCTAGTGTATCAGCAGTGCTTGCCTTTGTTATAACTCAGCTGGCAGTACTGCACTGGAAACTGTTGCCTTTGTGCCAAGACATGTGGAAGCAAAAGAGGTTCTTGAAGCAGACGACGTTCAGTAATAGAGAGCCAAACCTGTGAAAAAAAAACCCGGTCTGCTTACCTTAGCAGATTTCCGGTTGCAGTTTTATTGCTTAAACTTTAGTGTCTACCCCTTTCATTCCAGTCCGGCTGTCCCATGACTGTAAGGTTGCCACCTTTTCAAATGCCCAAAGTGGGACACCTTTTGTAGAAATGTGAGATTTTGCAGGACAAAACATACCCACGGCCAGTGCAAAGGCCAGAATTTTAATTTTTTGCCTAAATAAAAGCTTATTTTTGTTGCATTTGACTTGCTCGTGCTATTTCATATAATATTTATATGTTCCAGATACAAAATAACAGTTTTATGCAATTGTTAAAAAAAACTTAAGAAATATATTTTGTCTTAAAATCTCAGGACATTTGCCATTTTTTTGTTTTTTTCGCAGGACACAACTGCCCAAAGTGGGACTGTCCCTCGCAAAGAGGGACAGGTGGTAACCCTACATGACTGACTTCCACTCATTGCACAGGCTTCTGCTCACTACTGGTTCCAGTTCCAGAATTCTCCATTTAGTACCCCCAACTTCTAGTAATTCAAAGAAAAAATTATCAGATGGTTAATTCTGCGATCTGCCTCATGTTAAAATTAGTCACTCCAAAATCAAAGTTACTAACAATCCTTGCCTTTCATGCTTCCAGAACAATAGGATATCATACCTTTTTGTATTCTGAAATATAGGATCTCTGGATAAGCCTTCAGGATGTTAGTACTGTGTTGCTCCCTTTATTTATTTATTTATTTATTTATGTATTCCATTGTTACCCATAGAAGATCCATTTGGGCAGACGTGCCAAATTTCAGAGGTGAAGTAAGATCAGTGGTCAACTTAATTGACTTACTTAGAGTCATGCAGTATACATACAGTTTCCAAGGTTATCAAAGACATACAAACTGGACAAAGCCTGTCAGCAGATCACAGCTTCAGCAGGCATTGCTGTAATGCTACCCTCCAGTCTTTCTGACATTGTTTGCTGTTCTTGTCACTAGAACTTTCACAGTGACTTGACGAGTTACTGAACATTAGTCACTCTATGGCCTGAATCAACACAGTTTCACAAGCAGAAGATACACTGTAATGAGCCTGATACAGTTTTATGGCTAGGTGGACTGGGAGGTGGACAAGGAAAATACATTAGGAATTGTTTACCTAGACATCAGCAAGATATTCAACTCCATCTTACACAGCAGGCTACTGAGGAAGTTAATATGGAGTGGAGCTAGAAGACAGTATAATAAATTTGCTGAACAGCTGATGAAAGGGAAGAAGCAAAGGGCGATGGTAAGGAGGTTCTTGGATTTCAGTCAAATGAAAGGGTGATGAGTTCCAGCGGTATCTATCCTGGTACCATTTCTCTTCAATATATTCATATCAGACATTAGCACTTGGAAGTGCCTTTTTTGTGGATGACACCAATTCATGGTGATGACAGCAGCAGAGGAGGATAACTTAACCAGGGGTCTGAAAAGAGTTAAGAGAGTGGCAGTGTAAATGTAATGTGAAAAACAAGGTTATGTACTATACTGACAACAATACAAGAAAAAACATCTATTGGCTTATTACAAGGGATTGCAACTCTTTAATTATACCATGACCCCCCCCCCCAAAACGTGCACGCTGATTGGCCAGCGTGCCCGTTGTAAATCGAGTTATACTAATGGAAAAAGGTCAGGTCGCCCGGACTTTTTTCCCTTAGTATAACTTCGTTTTAAAACTGTCTCGCTATGTTAAATGGGTTTAACATAGCGAGACAGCTTAAAATAAGCAACGGAGATCTCCGTTGCTTATTTTAAAGCAATCTCGCCATGTTAAACCCATTTAACATAGCAAGACAGTGTTTAAAGCAACGGAGAAAGCAAGATCTCCGTTGCTTTTTATGTCGCTATGTTAAATGAGTTTAACATAGCGAGACAGTTTAAAATAAGCAACGGAGATGTCCGTTGCTTATTTTAAAACTGTCTCGCTAGGTTAAACTCATTTAACATAGCGAGATTTAAAAGCAACGGAGATCTTGCTTTCTCCGTTGCTTTCGCCCACAGCTCTGATGTACTGCGCAGGCGCGCAGTACATCAGAGCTGCCACGGATGCCAGACATCTGCGGAAGGGCAGCAAACAGGCATTATACTATGCCATTATTTAAGAAAAGTAATAGTTTCTTTTCTAAAATAATGTCATGGTATAATAGCAATAACCCATTTCTGGGTGTGGGTAATGCTAAATTTACCCACGGTTGGCTTTGTTTGGTCCCTCGGGCTTCGCCCTCGGGACGAAACCATGCCAACTGTGGGTAAATTTAGCATTACCCACACCCAGGCATGGGTTATTGCTATAATAATTGTACACCTCAAGTGGACAAGTGCTTTGGAATCCTGCTTGATGCTAAACTAACTTATCGAGGGAGGATTCTATTACACATTTTATTTGTATTTCTGGCCTACCTCCTGTCCTTATAAGGATAACAGGGAGACAGCTGTCATATTTTCTTTTATTTGTTATTTTCTGGTGTTCTGGGTGCACTGTAAGTGATTGAAAGATCTGTCGACCTGTTACAGAGGATTGCTACTCTTTAAATAATTGCACTCCTCGACCGGATGCGAGAGGGAAGGACTCTTGCATCACTCACTAATGCAAAGACAGGATTTGCATTCTTTGCATGATACCAGCTTACCAGTTGACCATTGAACACAGTCCTTATATATTTTAATCTTGGAGAACTATGTAGCAGATATTAAGGATGGGAAGATACTTATGTCTAAGTGAAGCTTTTTGTTTGCTAATACTTTATCTGATTATCTGACTGACATTTAAGTTTAGTACCCTTATTTTAGTTGTTGATTTTTTTGATTATTTAAAAGATTATTCATTCTTGGTAATGAATTTATTATATATCTTGTATTTTTTTCTTTTTATTGAGGATATTAGATTATTTCATATTTTAGGAATTCTGATTATAATTTATTTGTAGACAAATACTTTATGATGGAATTGCTTAACTCACACTTCTAAGGTGATCTATTACTTAATGCATATCTAATTAAATGTAAGTGATGTGGAGTGTTAATAAAAATACTCTTTGCTTTACTGTTCCTATAATAATTGTATTAAGATTAATGAACTTGATGCATTAGAACATAAGCGGATGGATCTGCAAGACAGGTACTTATGAAGAAATGGCTTGGGCATAAGGTCAGATATGGAATATGTGTCTCGTAGGTGGAAGAAGTTAAGTATGACGCTAACTCCACTGTTTCTGATACTTCAGTACATGATCAAATTACTGGGACACCAAATGTTCCTATTTCTGATGCATCTGGAGTCAACCCTATTTCTTGTAGCACAGGCTTGAATGAAGAATGTAGCAAATCACATACAGTTCTTACTAAAGTTGAACCCAAGAAAAGGAATAAGAAAATTCATCTTTAAAAATGAAATGAAGAAGGTTGGCACTAAGTGTACATTAGCTGTAAAGAACACAAATAAGGATTTGAAGGGGGAGTAGTGGTTATCCCCTGAAAATAATTTATCTGCTATAGAAAGTGTGAATTCAAGCAGTGTACTACAAATGCCTAATATGGAAAATGATTCACATTCAAGTATGAGGTAGGATATTATAATTTCATATGATGTAGTTTGTAAAGAAGCTGATATTGGTAAGCAAACTGAGGTAAATAAAGTTGATAATATTAATATAGCAAGGGTTGGAAATGAGGAAATTGTGCAAACAACTGATTGTAAAGATACCCAGGACTCAGGAAATTTATTTTATCCTGATGCAGTAAAATGTGACTCGCAATTAGACTGTAATAATTGTTTCTAAGTGGTAATACTAATAAAGAATGCTTGCAGGAAAAGTAATAGAAAAAGAGAAAAGCTTTAGGTGAGTTGTGTGGTGAAGACTCTGTTATGACACTTATTAAAGAGGGTGATGTTCCAGGCACAAACAGGATCAAAGACTGTCAACATAATGAGGTACTTATTATAGGGGATTGTATATTTAGATCAACAGTGAAATCACTGAGTAAATCAGATAAGGTAAGAGTTACAGTATCTTTTCTACCAGGTCTGCAGTTACATAATCTCATAAAATCAATTGCTAGAATAATTATAGTTAAACCTAAATATAGTCATATTACAACCTATGTGGGAACTAATGACCTTTAGAATACACCGTTAAGTGTTATGAAAAATGTTACTTCAGAATTATTTGATAATTTGGAAAATGATGGCGAAACTGGTGCTGAGTGAAGTTATACTTTCCCTAAGATGGAATGTCTAGTTATACACTAATGCTCATTTGTGTAATAACTGGTTGAGACAACTATGCTTTGTGTATAATATACAGTTAATAACACAGGGAAGAATTCACTAGGGATTATTATACCTTCACAAATGATATGTTTCAAGTCAATCAGTATATGGATCATCAGCAATTTCTAGTATTAATTCTGAACATGTTATTTTTTTTTAAAGAAAATAAACTTTTATAGAAAATCTAGTACCAGAGTTGGTGAACTTAATAGAACTTTAACTTGTTATATGATTACTGGGAGGAGCTTGTGAACTAAAGGTGATGAACTGAAGAGTACTGCAGTAATTGTGAGGTTAAATTACTGAGACTTGGAATTCTGCAAGCTTATTTATTACAGAATACATTAAATGTGAGAAAAGATTCAAGAAGCAGGGGAATTACATTGTGGATACAGAATTGATCCCAGTTTAGTGCAAGTCAGTAATAAAATTGAATGTGTAGTAGTACCGATGAGTTTTATAAATAAATTATTACATTAGCATTATGTTATAGGTCTCACAGTATGGATATTCAATAAGCATTGTGAATTCTGTCTGAACTGGACTTGATTTTGAGTAGCAATAATTAATAAATACATATATATTAATATTTCAAGCATGGACATTAATGTCCTTCTAGTCTGCAAATATACCAAAATAGTTGTTCTCATAATAAATGCCCAGGCCTTTTTTTTTTAAATATCTACGCTATTGCTTGTGTTAATGTAATTTGGTAGTCTGTTGCTTGCATCAGCTGCTCTCTCTGCAAACCAATTAGTGTATTTCTCATTCCTATAGAATCTTCTACATATGTTCTATGATGATTCTCTACTACTTTTTGATAACCCCAAACATTCACAGAGGTAGTTGTCTCTAAATGCCCTATATACCTGAATAAGATGTCCTCTTAGATATCTATAAGAGATATTGTACAAGTGCAGATATTTTAGACTTTCATAATAACTTAAATTTTCACATCCATGGATGCCCTTATTTATATTTCCACTGCAGTTTATCCACGCTTTTTTTATTATAAGGTTTCCATGTTATTATTATTACATACTCAAGTTTGGGTTTAATGTAATTAACAAATAATGACTTCATCATTTCTGATTTCCTTGACTTTATAAATCTTTTTAGACAACCTATATTTCTATAACTATCATTAACCAATTGGTTGATATGATTAGAAGAACTCAAAGCTAAATCTATCCATATACCCAGGTCCTTAAATTAATCTACACTTTCAATCACTGTGTGCTGTATTAAATATTCATCTTTCAGTTTATGTCTCCCAAATCTCATATGCTTAGTTTTTGATGTATTTATCAGCATGTTATTCTCCTGTGCCCAAATGATCAATTTAGTCAAGTTCTTTTGCAGACATGCCCTATCTGTAACACATGTAATAAGTTTACCCAATTTCAGGTCAACTGCGTACAGACTGTAGAGCACCTCAGATGAAAAAGATGGATTTGAAAGATACAATCTAAACAACTAAGGGTCTAGGACAGAGCCCTATGGGTCACCCTGACTGTAACCAAGAATTTCACCTGTCGAATTGCTGTATACTTGCCATGTCCTATTTGTAAGCCATGCAGCTACCCTTCTTACCAAGAGTAAATTAATACCTAGTTGTTTTGATTTATTGATCAGTGTTTTCTGTTTGGCACTGTCAAATGCTGAAGTTAAATCTGTATAAATTACATCACAGCACAATTTTTCATTTATAGCTGTTATTATATTATTATCGAACATCATGTTACAGGAGGTAATAAATCTGTTTTCAACATATGCATGCTGATATATGGTTTAATAAGCATATGTCTCCAGTCTTGAGGAATCTCACAATATTTATACGACCTGGTAAATAATAGATATAATGGTACTATAACTTCTTTCTGAAGTGTTCTCAGGTCATAATTACTAGTTCTGTCTCCTCCCTGTGCTTTGCTTGGAACCAGTTTGTGCAGTTCTTTTTCAATATAATCTAATTTGATTCCAGTATCTGAAGTTACCTGGATGTCACTAGAACAACTTATTACCCCCTTTGTGAAGCCAAACTGTTTTGCGCAAGATTTTGTAAATATATCTATAATCTGCTGTGTCTGGAATAAATTTTAGAATCTACACACAGTTTATCAATTTGTATGTTTTTACTCCTTCCACACCTTATGTAGCTATAAAATTATTTCCTATTACACTCAATATCTTTATACAAATTTTCTTTAAATTGTTCTTGATCTTGTCTCACACTATGCTTAATTTGTTTATGCAGCTTGTTTATTTCAGTTTTCAAAGTTGTAATTCAACCTCTTTTCCATTTCTTATATTTTTCGTCTCTCACCTTAATCAGATATCTTGTTCTTCTTATGGAAATATATTCCCCTGACACTGTATGCCTAGATCCTGATGTTAAACATTTTTTTACATTTTTTTCACTCAAACAACTTCTCTTTCAACTTGCTCTTTTCACTTTTTTCTGCAGTTTTTCACTGAACGCATCACTCCAATTAGTTTTACATAGTGATTGTTTTACTTCCATATAATCTGTAATTAACCTTCTGTGCATTGATTTATATTTCAGTTTGTTAGAATTTTCTAGCAGCAAATTAACCTTTATAATCACATGATCACTGCATATCAGTGGTGGCAAAATCTGACATGAAGTAACAGTAATTTCTTTAGGGACACAAACAATGTTTAGTGACTTCCGTTCCTTGGTTGGTTTTTATTACATGTTATTTTGTTAGGAGACTTTAACTACCATTGTATTAAATGGGTCAGTTTGACAGCAAACAATAGTCATGCTAAGGAATTTCTAAACATTGTTTCATTTCGTGGATTGTTTCAACTAATCTTGGATGCCACTAGAGGGAACAATATATTAAATATTATTGCTACTGATTTACCAAATATGATCGGTAACATTTGTTTTTATTCTCCTTTAAGGTCCTCTGATTATGTCTCTTTCATATTTAATTTAATCATGACATTTAATTCAAAATATAATTATAGTCTTATAGACTATAATAAATTAAATACAGCAGAGTATTGATTATCCAAAACATCAGTTACCTGAACGCAGCCTTTCTAAGTGTTGCAACTGTACTTGTGTCTTCCTAAAAGTTGTGTCTGTATGTGTGTCTTTCCTACTGTGCGGAATTTAACTTTCATTCCTGCTTCACCTGTTCTTCCTACCACGTGGAATTTAACATTCCCATCATTGCTGCTTCCACTTCGTCTACAACAAGTGTGTATGTGTGTGTGTGTATGTGTGTGTGTGTGTGTGTGTGTGTGTATGTGTGTGTGTGTATGTGTGTGCATGAAATGCCTCAGTTAGGGATAGCTGGTGGTTAGTGTTAGTTTGCTCAGGCTCAAACCCTGCACCTTGGGTACAAGAAACAAGAACCTAAATTCTCTACCCCTACCACCACTTGTGTTTCAAGGAGTTGAGTGCATAGCTCTCAACTGTCCAGCTTTTCACAGAATGTCTGGAATTTTTGGCAAATACTTTTGGTCTGTTTCTCTTAAAAATTGTGGTTTTCTGGCAAATCACTGAGGACTGAATTCACTAAATAATGACATCCATTTAAGTTTCAGTCTTTCTGTCTTTCAGGAAATGCATGGTAACACAAACCGTTTATTCTACCAACTTTGTGAGATTATACAAGCAATATTTAAAATGTGTCCCTGGTTTTGGGACTTTGTCCCCCCCACCCCCATAAATTTTGGATTTTTCCTGATTTCTTGTGCTACAAAGTTGAGAGATATGGTTGAGTGTCAAGTGCATTTTACAAGAAAGTGAGTGTCAAGTGAATTTTACAAGGAGCTGAGAGTTTCAGCGAAAGAGTTTAGTGCTGCTTATACCAAGTCTGTTTACAACGTGCAGCTGTTGTTTAGCAAATGGTATCACTGTTGTGCTAAAGTTTTTAAAAGCATTGTTAGTAGCACAACAGGTAGCATACTTGCTTTTGATGCAGAAGGCTGTGGGTTCTACTCCCACAGTATGTAGATGGATTGCTGATACTGTACTGTGTTGTACTTTAAAGGGGGTAGATTCTGCAATCCTGAGTATGGCCTAGTAACTCCTGTATGGTATCTCTTATGCAGCAGTCTGGCAAATAAATATTTAACTACAGTACAATAATATACCTGTACTGTACCATTTTGTACTTACAGTAAATTATTTTTATTTTTCTTGTTTAATGTTTATCAAAAACATTTTTAGAAATTTTTTTATCCAGTTCAATTATATGTTTGATTATTCAGACACTCTGATTATCCGAACTACCCTAGGTCCCAATTAGTTCAGATAATTGACTCTCTGCTGTAGATCATTAAATGAAATTGATTTTGAATATAAAATCAGATGAAAACACTTTTAGATATGACATCTTAGAAGGTGTCTTGAGGCAGAGTGTGGAGAGTACCGCATTTTACAAAACAGGAAATAACAGAAACAGTTTTTCCCTTTTAATTGCGTTATCCTCTTCATAGGTTGCATAAAAGAAATAAAATGTTATAGTCAATTCGTAAGAAACATCTTAAGATCAATAAGAGTAGGTTAAATAGCTGTAACAGGGTACTGAAAATCCAGATTAGAAATGAAAAAAATTGATTATGAGAATGGTTTAGCTAGGGTCCCAGGTAATAAGAAAAGCTTTATAAATATTTAAATTATAATAATAACAAGCTCCTCCATTAAGAACCACTGATGTTCAAGGTAACATGATTAGGAATCATAAACATATTGCTGATGCATTAAATTAGTATGTTCTAATAATAATAAATGTAACACAAGTATTACTAATAATTTGGTGTTTAGTTATACAATGTCATGTCCTTTGGTTACTTATGAAATCTTAAGATCTACTTTACTTAATCTATGGGCACAAATAAAATACCTGCAATTCTTTTTAACTTATTAACAACACTTGAACCTATATTGCATACTATTTTCAACAAACTTCTACAAAGTAGTATTGTTCTACACTCTTGGAAGCAATCTGCGATGTCTCCAATCTACAAAAAAAAGTGATAAGTTGGAGGTAAAAAATTACCATCCTGTTAGTTTAACATTCATTGTGAGGAAATGTTTTGAAAGATGCCTTATTACAATTCTAGATAAACAGATTAATATTAATTTACAAGACATCTTTCAACATGGTTTCACTCAAGGATTCTCTACTTTGACCAATTTGGTGAGTTTTTATGACAACATTACTAAAGCCTTGGATTTAGATTTCAAGTGATGGGATACTCTATCTGGACTTAACCAAGACTTTTGAGTTATTGTCCCACTCTGTATTTATTGAAATATAAAACAATATGTAGATTAATCCTTATTTAATTTCAAGTGGTCACAATTCTGGGCACAACATTTGACCCAGTTAGAATTTTATGCAGAGGGATCCATTTCAAGTCCATTTCTATTTAATTTAATATTTAGTACTAGTCCAACAGATAATCATTCTTGGATTTGTAAGTACACAGATGACTGTAAACTTGGTTTCTTTGTAACTTTTGATAATGATTTTGAAATCTTTAATTCTTACACGTCTGAAATTGGAAGTTGGGTGTTAAGACTGAGTCTTCAGTTTCTTAAGGCTAATTGTAATATAATGTTTTTCAGGAGATCACAAATTAGGAAACTAATACCTCTTGCATCCTTTGTATGATCTGAGGTTAGTAATTATAAGGAATTCGGTATTATGATTTCCTCAAAATTTTCCTTAGCTGCTCACACTGAAAGTATTTGTGATAGTGCACTAAGAAAGTTAGATTTTATTTATAAAAGTATGACTACCTGAGATGAAAATTGTTTAACAGTATTATTTAAAGCTCATGTAAGACCTGTCTTAGAATATACCAATGTATTTTACTCATGTAGTACTGGTCAACTTAACTGTTTGGAGCAGGTACAAAGGAATTTTACCAAAAAATATTTCTAAAGTCAAGGATATAGAGTATATGGAAAGGTGTCGAACTTTGAAAATTGTACTCTTTTCATTATAGATATTCATGGTAGGTTGCTATTTGCCTATAAAGTTGTTTTATGATCAAATATTTCAGACATTGTTTGATATAGGTGCTTATTCATCTACAAAAATGTATAATCACAACAATTTTAGATTTCATGTTCCTGTAACTAGGAAAAATCTCAGAAACACATATATTACTAATAGAATAGTATTTTTTAACAAGACTCCTGGCTCAGTAAAAATGATAAAAAATATTGATTCCTTTAAAATATTGCTTGATATATGACTTGGAGGCAGGGGCGGCTCCTGCTATAGGACTGCAGGAAAGCAGCCCCCCCCAACCTGCAGAAAGAAAGAAGAAAATAAAAAAAAAAAAAAACGTGAATCCCGGAACTGAAAAGAATATAAAAAGAAAAATTGCGAGTCCCGGAACTCCGCACATGCGTGCTTGGAGTTCCTGGTACTCACAGAATTCCAGACTGCTTTGTTAGGCAGTCCGGATAGAGGAGAAAGGCATCTTGTGCCCTGCAGCCCAGAAGTCTGTGCGGTGATGACCGCACAGAACGGAAGGACACCGGACTGCATCACCCGCAGGCTGGAGCCTCCAGCCTACTTTCGCGTGGAACCAGAAACCAGCCGTTAGCTTGCATGGGCTAAGGAGTCTGCCTAGCAGATTCAGGACTGCCGCTGCCGAGGAAGAGACTGGATTCAGGTAGGGTGTGTGTGTGTGTGTGTGTGTGTGTGTGTGTGTGTGTGTGTGTGTGTGTGTGTGTGTATACGCGCGAGTATACGTGTGTATAGGTATATCCACATTTGTTAAATTAATGCCTGTAAGCAGTGTTTTTACATTGTGTAGCTCTTAACTTGTCTATACATGAATATGCTTTTCTGTTTGTGCAAGTGAAAGCTTTTAACTGTTATGTCAGTCAGTCATCCTATATATTTAAAGTGTTTATACTGTCTGAAATGAAAAAAAAAACTAGAAGGCAACTCTCACCTGTATATCTGTATTGATCTGTCTTGCTTTTTGTTCTGGTACACCTATAATGAACGTAATGCATAAACTTAGTAATTTGTACTGCTGACTTTAATCATATTTTCTGGAAATATACTTGTGAGTTGTATGCCGAACTTTAGTCCAGACTATTTCCCATAAGGCGAAGATCTTTTCCTTCTATAGGGTGAGCAATTTTTGCTTGGCAATACATTGCTCATCGCTAAGAAACATGATAAACAGCTAATACAAAGGACTATGTGAAATATGTTAGATAGCTTGGTTTTTAAGGTCAGAATATTGAAATGGCTTACAGAAGGAATGAAACATGAGATTTTAAATGTGTCCAAATATATTATAAGCTTTTTAAAAGGATCAGTTTAAATTACAACTGGCAAGTATTATAACTACAGAATAGCTGCTCTAACAGCCCACAGTTGTGGCATGCAGGTAATGTTTTTTTTTTTTTTTTAGAATACATGAACATTACTGTTTAGGTATGTGAAATGCTTATGGTTTCTCTGGAATTTGTCTGTAGCTTCCAGTAGCTATGGTTTGTTTGCTCATTCCATGGCACAGAGGAAAAAAGCCCTGTTCACAGCCAAGATCACTAATCAGAAAAACTAGGTCCAGCAGGAGCAGATGGGGAAGGGGGGGAGTACAGATAACAACATTAATGCAGACATCTTTGGAATATTTGGGTATATGGCAGAGCAAAATGATCCAAGGACAAGACCGAGTGCATCTGCAGAAGCCATCTAATCATGATATAGAAGATCACTAATGCCTTTCTAGAGCACAAATACATAAGTCAGCTGATAGATGACAGCTTCAGAACATCCTGAACTGCCAATGATATCTGCACACTGCAACATTCTCTTAATGTCTCTTAATGAAATTAATGAAACCACTGAGAGGAGTGATTGGGTGAATATGGTAATTTAGAATGAGATAGATGGTCAGGTATATACATCTTTAAAAAAATGCATGTAACGAAGTCTTACCCAGTAAAATCCATGCCTTTTATACAACATACGTTGCAGAAGTACTTGATTTAGTTGTGGTTAAGGCAATTTCTGTTTAAGACAAAGAATTATTTCTGAGGTAGTTTAAATGAAAATAATTGAGCAGGCCATTAATGCACTAGATTAAAAAATTTGGCATATGATTTTCTGAATTATGTGCCCCTGAAAATGTCTGAACATATACATAAGCAATTAATTATAATAGGAAAAGGAATTCAATTCTGCCATTATAGTAATTCACACAAATGTTGCACCAAAACTTCTGCCCGTGAATACTTTAATAGCTAAGTAAAAATGTCCTGCTTTTATGACATATTGTGAAATTTACATGAAGCACACAAAGTTTTGAATATAGCAGCTACTTCCCAGTTGAAACCATAAAAACCTAGATAAAAGGCTTCCTAAAGTGCACTGCTGAAATAAAAAATACTGTCTCTATATCTGCAGTGTTGCTGTGATGATGTGTAATAAACTTGGTGATTAACTACTATATTTTAAGTTAAAAAACAGGTAGAATAACAGACAAAGCATTCTGGTTATTCATAAGTCAGGGAGGTGAATGCAGTGATCTCATAACTTTTTTAGCTATATGACCTGGGTCAAATGGTATACATTTTGGAAATAAGTTATGCAAGCTACAGAATCACATTGCTCATAAAAACTCATGTTCAATATCAGTAACAGGCAGTAGGTTGAAGTGTCATTAACAGATGAGGGATGTTTAGCAAGAGCAAATATGGTTAAGTCCCAGTCTACAATATTGTGTCTATTCCCTTCAGGTAATCTGGATCATGCCTCACACTTTGCAAAAAGGCTGTTATTACATTATAAAAATCCCTGTGGTGAGACAGAATACCTCAGCTGTGAGGAACATCCAGATCTTGTGAAAGAAAAACCATTAAAAGCAGCAAAACATGATAGCCATTCAATGACACAGGAGGGACTTCAAGGATACAGGTACTATTGAACTGCTGTGTGTGTGTGTGTGTGTGTGTGTGTGTGTGTGTGTGTGTGTGTGTGTGTGTGTGTGTGTGTGTGTGTAAAATGTCCCAGTTTATTTATGCTGGTGGCTAGAGAGAACTCAGGATACCTGGTGGTGGTTGGGTGCATGTAGCAAGAACCTGAATTCCTTACCCACCACCATTTATGAAAAATTTGCAGATTTTTGCCTCATGTTTTTGTTCTATTCTGTTCTGTTAATATTTAATTCACTAAATAGTTGATGGTGCAGTGGTAACACTGTTGCCTCACAGCTAGAGGTTCTCTGGTTTGATTCTTGGCTGGGGTGCCTTCTGTGTGGAGTCTGCATGTCCTCCCTGTGTTTAATGATCACAGTTATAGATTGCTTTTATTTTAGAAATGCATGTAGATTCTCTTATTTTGTCAACTGCTCAAGTTAACTGTACTAATATTAAAAAGTATCCCTTCTTTGACAAATTCCCAGCTGTTTTGTGTGGCTATTTTATATTTTTGCATCATATTTTTGGTCCGTTTTTCATAAAATTGCAGCTTTCTGGCAAATTAGTGGCAAATTGTTAAAGACTGAAGTTAGAAAATAATGACAGACATTTGAGTTTCAGATTTCATACCCTTCAGAAAATTTATACTAATTCAAGACCAAGTTTATAAGAGCAATATTTAAAATTTGTCCTTATTTTTGGGCCTTTGTCCCACTTCTTTGTATGGCTTTGTCAAAGGAGAGATTGCTATCAACTTGGGTCCCCAGATCCCTAATTACTTTCTCTGTACTTAATGGGTTACCACCTATGTGGTAATTTGTGGGCTCATTGTTTTTGCCAAAGGGTATGACTATACACTTTTTGGCATTTAGCTTTAGACCATGGCTCTGGCACCAGTTATCCGTCTCTGCGAGACCTTTTTGAAGGATGCTTGTGTCAGCTGGAGAGTCGATTATGGCGCCCAGTTTGCAGTCATCTGCGAACTTGGTGAGCCATAGTCCTCCCACATTGGCCTGTACCTCAGAAAAGTAAATACCGAACAAGAGAGGTCCCAGGACAGAACCTTGTGGGATGCCACTTGTGACCGGTTTCGAGTCTGACATGGCTCCAGCAACTCTGACTCTGTGGGTTCTGTCTTTGAGCCAGTTTGCGACCCATCTTGTGACATAGGGGTTTATATTTAGGCTGGATAGCTTATCTATGATGCCCAAGTGGGGTATTGTGTCAAATGCCTTTGCGAGGTCCAGATAGGCTGTGTGGACTACCTTCCCTTCATCTATGGCCTTGGTGACTGTTTCGAAGAAGTCGACCAGGTTCAAAAGGCAGGATCTGCCCTTGATGAAGCCAAATTGGGTAGGATCTAATGTCTGTAGGTCCCCAATGTCTTTGTTTATGAGTTCCATGATGATCCTCTCCATAGCCTTGCAGACTAGGCTAGTCAGGCTTATGGGCGATAGTTTCCAGGGTCTGTAGAGGCGCCACCTTTGAGGAGTGGGACCACTGTTGCTGTACGCCATTCTTTGGGCACATATCCTGTAGTGAGGCTGAGATTGTACAGCAGTTTTACTTAAGGGATTAGTTCTTCTTGGAGTTCATGTAGGACGCAACCCTGGACGCCATCTGGTCTCATGGAAGCAGTGTTTTTTGCTTTGGAGAGGGCGGCCTTCACCTGAGCATCAGAGATGTTTGGGAGGCTGCTCTCTTCCAGGATAGATACTTGCTCTTTTGGGGGGGAGGGGGTGGAGAAGTTTGCACTGAACCTGTCTGCCAGGATATTGGCGATGTCTGTGGGTTCAGTGTATTTTTTGTCGCTTAGAATCAACTCAGAACAAGTCTGGGAGTTGCATCCCAGGTTCCTAACATAACTGAAAAAAGCCTTATGATTGTCTTTAGTGTCCTGTGCAATTTTTCTCTCGAAGCTGGCCTTGGAGGATTTTATGCAGAATCGTAAATTTTTGCTAGTACTGATCAGAGATGCCTTCCCTTTTAGGGATTTTGCTCTATCATGTAGTAGCTTCCTCCTTCTGTTGTACAGTTTATTTATGGCTGGGTCCACCAGACTGGACGCCTGCCTTTGGATGATTGGGTCTTGATTTTGTTTGGGATAGCATGATCCATGCATTCCTGGAGATGTCCGTAGAATGTGTTTATATAGGATTCTGCAGTTTGGGCCGTAGTTTCCACTGGCCCTGGGGCCTTGAAGGATTCCACTTCGGTTTTGAGAAGTGTGAAGTTCGCTTTTGAGAAGTTTTTCACTGTGGTTTTCTGGGCTGGGGGTGGGGTCGGGATGTGGATATCCAGTGAAATTAATTTAAGGTCTGATCTTACCAATGAGGGATATACTTCTGGTATGGAGCATAGAGTCCCCATGTTGGTAATGATCAGGTCTAGTATGTTTTCCCCTCTTGTGGGAGTGGTGACTAGTTCCATAGCATTTGAGTTTATAAATTCCAGGAACCTTTGGGCTAAGGTGCTGGGGCTTGAGTAATGCTCCCAGTCTATGTTTGGGTAGTTGAAGTCGCCCAATATAATGGTGTTCAGAGAGATCTTCATGTTCTCCAATGTTTTCAGGAAAGCCGAGTGGGATTCCTGACTTTGAGAGGGTGGTCTGTAGGATGCTATAAACTGAAAAGCAGTCTTGCCCACTGTCAGTTGCACATGGATGGTCTCCGATACTTCGTGCAATGCCACTAACCTGGAGGTGTAGATATCCTTGATAAATATGGAAACTCCCCCTCCTTTTGTGGTTCAGTCCGGGTTTTGGGGCCGAAAAGCATGATATGAGGTATAACCTGGTAGTGCTGGGGTGCTCTCTGGAGCCTTGAACCAGGTTTCTGTCACTGCACAGATATCGATGTTCTCCATACTGAGGAGAGCTTCGAGTGCATGCATCTTGAGGTTAAGACTTCTGGCGTTTAGCAGCATTACCCTTAGTTTCTTGTTCCTTGTGCTGTCTATGGAGGTGGGTTTGACTTTTGAGCCTTGCCTAAAAAAGGCACTATGGGGGTGGCAAGAGCCTTTGCCAATATCCGAAAGCCCAGGGGTGACAGGTGCAAGCCGTCCCTAGCGAAGCAACGTGGCTTGTCGAGCATGTCATCCCAGGCTGACAGACACTGCATCCCCTTTGAATGACACCAAAATTTTAGCCAATTGTTAAAATCGATCATTTTGTCTTTATACTGTGGCATCATTCTAGGTGAGGGTAAGATGCTGCTCAAGGTCAGGGTCATACCGGCCTGGGCTACATGATCAGAGAGCTCCTCTATGTCTCTTTTCATGTAGTCGAGGGAGGTACGTCTCAGGTCATTCACGCCAGCATGTACAATGACTGAGTCATATTTGTATTTGCTTTGGAGTGACCTGAGTGCTTGTGTTATGTGGCGGATGCTAGCGCCCGACAGGCAGCTCACTGTGACCTTTTCTTTATTCAGCCTGGTGAGCGGGACGTCAGTGTGTCTGACAATAGAGTCACCTATTACAAGAGTATCAGGTGTGTTATTCAGCCTTAAGGGCTGTGACTGCTTGGCACACTGACTTTGTGTGCTATGTGTTGTACGTGTTTTGTTTTGGGGTAGCGTTTGCTTGGATGTCTGCTTTGGAGGTCTCTGTTGCTTAGGTAGATTTGTATTAAGAGGCCCCGAGTATGTTTTTGTGTTTTTATGTGTTTGGTTCGCTGTTGTGGTGGGACTATGTGATACTGGAATTGTGTTGTGTGAGGTTACCTTCTCCTCCTGACTGGTTACACCAGTTTTGAGGTGAGAGAGCTCAGCCTCCAGTTTGGCTATATGGTTGCATCTCTCACATATATTTGAACCTGTTTGGAGGAGGAGAGGGTTGTCCGTGTACATGAGACAGTTGTAACATTGCCTCAAAATTCCCAGATTCACCAGCTGGACTGGAGAGGAAACCATTGACAGAGTAACATAGGGAACTGAATTAAAACAGACCAATAGGGGACAAGGTAATTGTAGAAAGTATAAGAGTAAGTAGTGCTTATGGTTTATTAGTGCTAACTTGTAAAATTACTTATTTGGACCAGTGAGGGGCCATAGAATGAGAATATGGTGTTTAATTTGAGAGATAGAGCAGTTCAGAACAGATTAAAACAAAATGCATTATACAATCGGAACAGAAATGCGTTATAATACACTGTAGAACAGGGAAATATAGATAGACAACAAAATAAGAAGTTTACAGCCAGTGCAATTTCGGTATACTTTGAGATACACCTAGAGTAAGAGACAGTGCAATCACATAAACAAATGCAGGAGAAGAAGGCATGTAGCAAATAAATTCAACAAGACATTCATATTAACTATGTACATTACAATACATTGCAAGCAATAAAACAAGTTTGTAGAAGAGGAGAAGGTGTGCAGAAAAAGTATAGAACATAAAAGGAATGGGTAGGTCTATGGTTGAGGAGGGAGAGAGTAATGCTATATAAAGATAGAAGTAATGAGGTTAAGGGTTGGGTAACAAAGGATTATTTGTTTGTATTTGCTAATCAGGGTAGAGCACTGATCTACATGGGACTTTTTCAGACTCAGCCCAAAAGCAATGTCTAGTTAAGTGACTTACTCAAAGTCACACAGTAGACAAATGACACCAAACAGTGGTCTACAGAGTTAACAGCTAACATTCTTAATCTTGTACACTAACTGCCAGGACAGAGGTGCACCTTACTGCCTAATATTATCATATTTTTTTATGTGGGATCAGTAACACGTCTGAAAATGGAATGTTGAATAATTCCTTGTACCCTCACAGTTATTAAACTACTTGACTATATGTATTAAATTAAGGTACAAAGATAATATATCAACATGCTCTGCAAACTTACTAACCTGACATTATATGCCATTAAAAGTCATTTCAAGAGCTTTCTAGGTTAGCATTATATACCATTAAAAGTCATTGCAAGTACCTTATAGTGGTTGACAGTGCTGTTGTATTTATGTAACATCCCTTTAGCATTCTGACATCATCACTGTTGCATGTATCCTGTTACTGCAATGTCTTTGTTTTCTAATATACATTCAGTGCCTTGTGTCTTGTTTGTGACTGAAAAGACTCAATAGTCCAGCGCACTTAAACTATAACTGGGTATGTAAATTATTACATTAAATAACTAAAATGCATTCAGGCTTTCAACACTTCACACTTCCATGAATGCCGTGTTTTCAGAGCCTCCCAACACATTCTATAGCACTTTTTCTTTGCTGCCCATATTGTCATCTCATACATGAGCAGCAAACTGTGTTCAGAGGTGTGATACACAAAGTATGCTCTGGGACTGTTCAAAGTAAGCAGTTTATGACATGCTCAAGATGAGATTATTATTCTCAGTAAGACTGTTGTGTCAGCTGGCCGTTGCAAAGCCCTCCACATCACTCATCATCTTCTTTTGGCTGTTCCTGTTAGGGGTCGCCACAGCGGATCACCTGTTCCATTTCTTCCTGTCCTCTGCATCTTGCTCTGTCACAGCAACCACCTGCATGTCTAAACCTTATCTTAGGCCTTCCTCTTTTCCTGTTACCTGGTAGCTTCATCCTTAGTATCTTTTTCCCAATATACTCAGCATCCCTCCTCAGCACATGTCCAAACCAACGTAATCTTGCCTCTCTGGCTTTGTCTCCAAACCTTCCAACCTGGGCTGACCCTCTAATATACTTATTCCTAATCCTGTCCACCCTCGTCACACCCAGTGCAAATCTTAACATCTTTAACTCTGCCACATCCAGCTCACACTCCTGCCTTTTTGTCAATGCCACTGTCTCCAACCCATATAACATAGCTAGTCTCACTACCCTCTTGTAGACCTTCCCTTTCACTCTTACAGGTACTCGTCTGTCACAAATCACTCCTGACACTCTTCTCCACCCACTCCATCCTGCCTGTACTCTCTTCTTCACCTCTCTTCCACACTCACCATTAATCTGAACTATTGACCCCAAGTATTTAAACTCATCCACCTTCGCCACCTCTACTACTTGCATCCTCACCATTCCTCTATCCTCCCTCTCATTCACACACATATATTCTGTCTTAGTCCTGCTGACCCTCATTCCTCTTCTCTCTAGAGCATATCTCCATCTCTCCAGGGTCTCCTTCACCTGTTCCCTACTCTCAGTACAGATCACAATGTCATCTGCAAACATCATAGTCCATGGGGACTCCTGTCTGATCTCGTCTGTCAACCTGTCCATCACCATTACAAATAAGAAAGGGCTCAGAGCTGATCCTTGATGTAACCCCACCTCCACCTTAAACGCATCCGTCACTCCCACTGCAGACCTCACCACTGTCACACTACCCTTGTACATATCCTGTACCACTCTTACATACTTCTCTGACACTCCTGACTTCCTCATACAATACCACAACTCCTCTCTAGGCACCCTGTCATATGCTTTCTCTAAGTCTACAAAAACACAATGCAACTCCTTCTGACATTCTCTGTACTTCTCCATCAACACTCTCAGAGCAAACATCGTATCTGTAGTGCTCATTCCCGGCATGAAACCATACTGCTGTTCACTAATCATCACGTCCCTTCTTAACCTAGCTTCCACTACTCTTTCCTATAACTTCATGCTGTGACTGATCAATTTAATCCCTCTGTAGTTACTACAGCTCTGCACATCACCCTTATTCTTAAAAATCAGTACCAAAACACTTTTTCTCCATTCCTCAGGCATCCTCTCACTTTCTAAGATTTCATTAAACAATCTGGTTAAAAACTCCACTGCAATTTTACCTAAACACCTCCATGCTTCCACAGGTATGTCATCTGGGCCAACAGCCTTTCCATTCTTCATTCTCTTCATAGCTATCCTTACTTCCGCCTTGCTAATCCATTGTACTTCATGATTCACTATCCCTACATCATCCAACCTTCTCTCCCTCTCATTCTCTTCATTCATCAACCCTTCAAAGTACTCTTTCCATCTCCTCAAGACACTTTCCTCACTTGTGAGTATGTTTCCCTCATTATCCTTTATCACCTTTACCTGCTGCACATCTTTCTCAGCTCGGTCCCTCTGTCTAGCCAATCGGTACAGGTCCTTTTCTCCCTCCTTAGTGTCCAACCTTTCATACAACTCTTCATTTCCCTTATCCTTAGCCTTCGCCACCTCTCTCTTTGCCATGCACCTCATCTCCTTATACTCTTGTCTACTTTTTTCATCTCTCTGACAGTCCCACTTTTTCTTTGCCAACCTCTTTGCCTGTATACTTTTCTGTACTTTCTCATTCCACCACCATGTCTCCTTGTCGTCCTTCCTCTGTCCCGATGTGATACCAAGCACCTTTCTAGCCATCTCCCTTACTAGCTCTGCTGTAGTTACCCAGCTATTTGGTAACTCTTCACTGCCACCCAGTGCCTGTCTTAACTCATCCCTGAACTCCATCTCACAATTACCCTTTTTCAATTTCCACCATTTGATCCTTGGTGCTGCCCTCACACTCCTCCTCCTCTTCTTGATCACCAATGTCATCCTACAAACCACCATCCTATGCTGCCTAACTACACTTTCTCTGGTCACCACTTTACAGTCTCCAATCTCCTTCAAACTGGCCCTCCTACATAAGATATAATCCACCTGTGTGCATCTTCCTCCACTCTTGTATGTCACCCTATGCTCCTCCCTCTTGTTAAAATACGTATTCACCACAGCCATGTCCATCCTTTTAGCAAAATCCACTACCATCTGACTTTCTGCATTCCTTTGTTTAACACCATACCTACCCATCACTTTCTCATCCCCTCTGTTCCCTTCACCAACATGCCCATTGAAATCTGCTCCAATCACCACTCTCTCACCCTTGGGTACAGTCATCACCACTTCATCCAATTCACTCCAAAACTTTTCTTTCTCATCCATTGCACACCCAACTTGTGGAGCATATGCACTAACAACATTCATCATTACACCATCAATTTCCAGCTTCATAAACATCACTCTATCCGACACTCTTTTCACCTCCAAAACACTCTTCGCATACTGTTCCTTCAGAATAACTCCTACGCCATTTCTCCTCCCATCCACACCATGATAAAACAATTTGAACCCACCTCCGATACACCTAGCCTTACTCCCCTTCCATCTGGTCTCTTGCACACACAATATATCAACCTTTCTTCTGTCCATCATATCAGCTAGCTCTCTCCCTATACCAGTCATACTGCCAACATTCAAAGTCCCTGCATGTCATTAAATCACTAAAATCATTCTTCTGTTCTCCTCTGGCAAAATTTTATTTTTTTATTCTTTGTTAACCACGTTAGTCCCACTATGCTAATAGCCACTTTTCAGGGTAGGCCCAAGGTGGCATTTATGCTACTAGGGGAAATTTGGTCAGAGCATCAGAGAACTTACTTTTTTCAATAGGTGCCATGGAATCCTTTGCATCCACTTCAAGTACCACCAACTCAGTCAGGTAAGGCCTTGGTTTAACATCTCATCCAAAGAATGGCACACTCAGGAGTGCAGCATCGCCAGTATGCTGCACTGCAGTGCCAGCAGTCACACTGGCTGGTCTAAAAATAGAATCCTATGCACCAAAGGTGAGTCTGCTAGTTGTTGTACCACTGACACTGCACAGAATATATATATATATATATATATATATATATATATATATATATATATATATATATATAAATTAATAACATTAATTCATAAACTTTCCATTGAGTAGATTTCAGTTTCAGCCATAGACAAAATATTACATAAAACCCCCAGACATTAGGGTTTTTTTGTTATTAAAATGAAGTGGAGAACTAAGGTGCCCTGTGTGTTTTGTATGAACCTATGCTCATCTAGCAAAGATATTTCCATAATATTCAGAAATTTCGCTATTCCAAGATCCACTAATTTTCTCTTTAAATGTTTTTCATTCTCATCTACCCATATTTCTATGTTGTGCTTGTCATGTCTGAATACAGAATATCTAAGACCACTTAGTATATGTACTAGGTTAAAGAATCCACATGGGGTTGGGGTGTCACTTCAACAGTGACAATCACCTCGAGCCAAGGTTCACACCGCCGGGTGGCTAGCCCTGTCACAGTAGTTCATCTGTACCACTAACTCGCACACCCACCTTTGGCCAGTTTAGAGTGTCCAATCCACCTGCTGCATGTCTTTGGAGTGTGGGAGGAAGCAGGAGCACGTGGAGGAAACCCATGCGACCACAGGGAAGACATGCAAACTCCACAGAGAAAGCACCCCAGCTGAAAATCAAACTGGAGAACCTCTTGCTGTGAGGTGACAACACTAACCGCTGCGCCCCAGTGGCAAGGGAGTATAATGACAATGTAAAGTACAGTTATACCCAAAGCACAATATTTCCTTTCCCCGGTGTGTATTTTCCTCCCTAAAGAATGATCACCATACTTCCACATGATAAAAGAACATGACTTAACAGTTTCTTCCTCTGTAGCATTTCCATTCTAGTCAGTTTCCTAACTGCAAACCATGTTGGGGCTAACTGAAATATTATACTTTCTTTAAGAATTTGACACCCTTGCTCTTATGTCATTTTGCCAATTATATCTGGAAACTTTTTTGCTAAGGAAAAACACACGCAGCAGTGTATCTGTAGTTCTAATTTGTTGTTTACCCTTATCGAAGTCATAAAGCTATTCAGTCTTTAAAATGTCAGAGCTCTACCACATTTGCAGCTGCATTTTTCCCTTTCTTGAGGTCATAAATTCACTGAGCCTTTGCTTAGTTCTAAACTGTATATGTACCTTCGAAATAATGCATAATTAAAACTTCTGGGAATATGTGGAAAGTAAAGCAATGGCTATAGATACTAAAAGGGTTTGTCATACTTTATTGAGGTAGCCATTGTTAAGATGAAGCACACAAAACCATTTTTGCGTGAAATTTTGTAGAAAGTAAGGTAGTTCACTTGATGAATGGCTGTTACTATGCAAAGATGTGTGTGAATATCAAGCACGTATTTCAAATTTTGTATTTTACTCACTGCTAGCAGGTGACCACAAAGCACAGAGGGGGCTGCAGAAAGCAACTTGTTGGGTGAGGTTTTATTAAAACTGGTCAATGACCATTGCCTGTGACAAAACAACAGATGGAGTCATTCATATTCATCCACAGAGTGCCTCGGTACCCGCTGTTTATAGTAATTTTACCAACAATATACATCTCACAGGTCTGACTACGATCAACAAGACCAGTCTAGAAAACCCTAGAAAAGGACTTCATGGGCCCATCTGTTGCACACTATTCCCCCCTGTGCCTGCACAGGGTCCCTTCTCTGTTTTCCCCCTCATCCTGGCCCCCACGCCATCCAGACAGATTACCACTTTCTTGTTTCTTTGCACTTTGTTTTTCTTTTTAGCTCTCCACTATGCTTTTAACACATCCTAACTGGTGAAGACCTCACTTGTGATAAGTTTGGAGGAAACAACTGAATTAAGCCATAGGCCTGAGGGCTCTACATGCCCTGAGGTGCATTTCTGAGCTTTTTTTAATCTTTTGACCTAATAATGGCCTCAACAAAAAAAAAAATCATGACTAAGGAAAAAAATATAGTCTTATTTTCTGTTTAAGCAAAAGTACTTTGTGTCTAAAAGTTAATATTCAAAGCTAACAAAATAGCAGCTTCCCAATAAACTAAGAAGACAAATGCTTGTAAGGGTATAAAATCCTATCTGGAAAGAGTGCATATCTTCCAATCCGTCCAAAAATAGTTACCTAATGGCCCCCTCTCTGGTGTTAGTTTTATGAATTGTGCTATACAGAATGAAAGCGCAAATGGCCAGAGGCATATATTTTACGGCTAAGGGTCTGGGAGAAGAAACCAAGGCACATGGTGAAACCCATACAGAAATGTGAAGTACATGCAGACTCCACACAGACGGAATCACAGCCAAAAACTCAACCAGAGAACCATAAACTTTAGATGGCAACACTATTTGATGCCACACACTGCCAGTGATCATTTATTATCACACATTTCCGTCCTAGACTACCACATGATAAAGCCATTTATTGTGTAAAATGATGTTATACCCATGATGAGAAGTGAAAATATTATGGCTACTTGCTACTTATTGATACACAGCAAACCCTCCCACCACACACACACACACACACACACACACACACACACACACACACACACACACACACACACACACACACACACACGCACCTGCATAGAAACATAGTACATATACACACACTTGCATACACACATACACAACATCCTCACACACACACACACACACACACACACACACACACACACACACACACACACACACACACACACACACATACAGAGATGTGATCATCAATTACAGCCAAATGTTTTATAGTGTTAAATGAATGAATACATAACTGCCACATAGAAATTTATCCCCCCAGTTCTCTGCTGCCAGAATACAGTATGCAACCCACTACAACCCCCATAGCTTTCAAGTTCTTAGCTAAAGAATCAAAGAGAAATTTAAACATAATTGTGAACAAAGGACTAAGATTATGGACATCTACTGCCTTCCTATACTTATTAATTCACCAGAATAACAGCCTTTGTATTAGCATAACTTTGTTAAAGGCTGTTAAGTCTGAAACTCAGATAAAATGTCTGTCATCATTATTTAATATCTATAGTTTTTATTGATTTAACAGAAAAGCCAGAAAGATTTTAATTTGGGAGGGAAAGAGGGCAAGAGTTAAGCAGGACAAACTGTTTCTCCCTACAGAACAAGGTAGTTCAGGAATATGAGATATGAAGTACTTTAGAGCTTCACGGTAAATGATCATATACATAACACAAGTAAATGATTACAAAAAAATGTGGAAAAAATTATGCTCAGAGAGGAAGTTCATGAAATAAGGAAAGTGTAGGATTTTGGATGCAGGTCCTTAAGGAAAACACTAACAACCGTACAGAATATTATGTTTACAAGGCATTCAAAAGGGACTCGGCAGATGGTGCAAAGAAACTCTATCAGGTTGCAAGAGAAAGACAACAAGATAAAAATCCAGACACCCTTCCTAAGGTATGCCCAAAAGAACCTGTTTACCAGTTCACAGGACATCAAAGGCAGTTGTAAGGAGTACTTCCAGCAGCTTTGCAATGAAGAAAATCCCACAGAGGCTGTACTTTCCAAGACAGCCTACAATGAAAGAAGAGGAGGAGCCCATCCAAGAAGAAGCAAGAACAGCTCAAAGGAAAATGAAGTTAGGGACAGCAGCAGGCTCAGATGAGATCACAGCAGATATGATCAAGATGTTGGGTGAGTTAGAAATGGCTCCAGAGGGTACTTATAGCAATATGGATGGAAAGGCATAGCCCATATGACTGGAGATTAACCATTCCAGTGCCAGTATGCAAGAACAAAAGGGACATTTACAACTGTGGTCAGTAGAGAGGTATTTCTGGAGATGGTGATTAATTAAAGAATATGTAGAGTAGTTGGGTCCCCATTAGATCAACGAAAAGGCAATCTGTCGAATGCTTAAAAGGTTGAATATTCTGGATCTTGAGATCGGTTTTGTGAGATCGCAGTACAGTGAAGATCGGAAAATTTGCCCTTTCCTCACTGTAATGCGATCTCGGAGTTGGTATATATAATTAGTGGGGGGGGTGGCAAAGCCCCCCACAAATCTGATTTCGAGGTCCAGAATATTCAACTTTTTCAGCGTTCGACTGATTGCCTTTTTGTTGTTATAATAGGGACCCAAGTACTAGAGGGTAAGATGGGAGTTGAGCAATTTTGAATCAGATTGGGATGCAGCACAACCGACCTGATGTTTGCAGTGAGACAGATAGTTGAGAAGATGCTGGAGTTGAGTAAAGAGTCCAAATGGGTATTCCTAGATTTGGAGAAAGTATAGGCCAAGGACCTGAGAAGCTGATTTGGGCAGTCCTGAAATGGTGTGAAGTCTCAGAAACATTGGTAGAATTAGTGCAGTTTATGTGAAAGGACCCAAGTACAAATAGTGTTTCAACTCACAGAAAGTATGTCCACTGTGGCAGAGATGAAGAAATGAGGACATTAGAGTAAAAGCACAAGTAGCATCAATTACAGAGAAGATCAAGGAGAACAAAATACACTGGTTTGGGACATGTGTAGGAAATCAAAAGATAATGCGGAGAAGAAGATTTGGGACAAACATAAAGAAGCCAAGCAGAAATAAGGGCATCCAGCAAACAGATGAATGTACTGTGTGTGTGAGAGAAGACCTGCGACAGTCAGGCATGACTGCTAAAGAATGTAGAAGAGTGTCACTGAATATAGAGAGATGGCAACAGTTGACTCAACAATATGACCCCCATGTAGAAAGTGGGAAAAAGGGGGTTGATGATGATGATGAAAGTAGCAGAAAGTGTTTTATAAAGCTAATACAGGAATTGTGAAAGCAGATTTTACAAACAGGTATGACACATACCTCTCAACTGTACCGAATTCCTTGGTAATTACCGGTTTTGAGGTACAAATAATGGGGTCCCACAAGTTCACGAGTGGCCCCCTTAATTCCCAAATTTCCTGGATTTTTTAAAAAAAAAATGTTCTGCTTTTTTTTGTTGACATCATCGCATGCATAGACGTGCGCAATGACGTCAGCTTCGTAATCAGCCTGCCAGCCTGTCGGAATTCAGCTGAGGGCTGAGTCAGAGACTCAAACTGTGTTCGTTTATATATATATATAACTTGCACGTGTGTTGCAGTTCACATACTCTGAGTCACATCTCTCGTCTCGCACGCTGCAAGCACTAAGCAGCAGCTCTCGGAAATAGATGATCCATTCCCAGCCAGTGTGAAATCTCAGAGTGTCATCAGACACAGACAGTGTTTTTTTTTTGGGGGGGGGGTTGTTTTAAATTAACATAATCCAGGCAGACTCCAGCTGAGCTAATATTTCTTTAGGTTAGGCAGGCTGGCAGGCAGGAAGCATCGAAGAAACTCTGTCCCCAAGCAGCAGTGCAGTCTCCTCGGACCCGGAGCTGTGCAGCGGTCAAAAAACTCAGACCTGAAAGTCAAGGTCAGTATTAACTTAATTCATCAGAATAAAGGGAGTTAATGCCAGTATAGAAAAAAATGGCTAGCACACTTGATGCCCACACTTTTTTTAAAATTCAGACTATAAGAAATTTGTAAGCTATAGTATGCTTCACAAAATTTGTAACAAAGAACTGCACTGAGGAGTTGCATTTATGGGATGCCTTTAAGTGATAAGAGCGTTATATTTATTATTTTATTTCATATAAAGAACAATCTGTTCAAATCCTGTAACTGTGTTACCCTGGAAAACAAAACATAGTTTCACAGGACATGGTTGATTGTTTGCCAGTAATTGCTGAAAGGTCATATGACTGAATCAAAGTATCTCTGAGTTCAGAACTGTGAAAGGATATAGTTAATTGTACATTGAATTAATAGTTGTATGAGAAATCCTGCTTACTTTTCACTCAGCCTTTCTGTGTGTTTCTGAAAGATGATGTAGCTCATGATTACAGATCTACATGAAAATCCAACACAGAGGTGCTGACAGTAATACAAAGTCAGGTGCTCTCCCAAGACAGGTGGCTGAGTAGTATAACCATCAAAATTCACCTTCTACTCAAGGTGTAGTCCTGGTTGTGATTCAAGAAAGCTACCTTGCGATCTAGAATGGCAAGAGAACTGTGGAAAACTATGTTAAGAACTCAGTAAAACCATGTAACTTTTTTGTAAATATAAAATTGTATAGAAAGTGCAATTATTCTTTCAGAGAAATATGCAAGGTTACAGTGAAAATCTTTCCAAAACCATGTACTTTGTTTCTTACAAAGATGCAGCAAAAATGTCAAGAAGTTGTAACTCTTTCCTCTGAAAAATGCAAATAATATTTAAACATAAAACTGTATTCACACATGCATATACTTACATAAGCATGCATACATTCATGCATACTGGCTCGCTCATATGAACACACACACACACACACACACACACACACACACACACACACACACACACACACAAACATACTTTTCCTGCCATTTGGTATATTGCTTTGGTTGAAAATTTTTCAAAAAAATAAGCAATGTGCTTTGAAAAATGCTGTTTGAATTTAGAGTCTGCAAGCAGTTAATAGTTCTTGACCTAATGAGGAAAAAAAGGGCCCATGCTGACACTGTGTTACCTAGTGATGTCTCATTCCACAACACCCATCATATAGACTCATCTCATACTGTGACTGTCTTTAAGCTATGTATAGGACTAGGATGGCAAAAGAAAGGATAATAGAAAACATGACTTCTGGTTCTGAGAACGTTAAGATGAAGGGAAGAGAATGAGTAGCTATTCACAAAATGTACTCATTGGCCAGGAAGTTCTAGATTTGGAATTGTGCTGTGTGCACATGTAGATAACCTTTTTGCCCCATTTTTCATAATCTGTTGTCTTGAAGTGCAAAATCATCACGTTTGTTTGGGACAATTCTATAGGTGAACTGATGGCAAGCAACAGTCTTTGATGGTCAGTTGATGCTGTGGCATTTTCCCGACTTTTGTAGGGTGGATTTGCAGATTCCTTAAAGACCACTCAAGCCTGGCAAGGAATTTCTCCATAAGCATTAATAGGTAATTAAAAACAGTTCCTGACCTGTAATTAGTTGCAGACATAAGAAATTATCACAGCTACCAGACTAGTTCAGTTTCTTGAAGAGATTAAATGGACCTAAGCTGGTTCATGTTTAAGCATGTTGCATTATTTGTAAATGTGTGCTAAAATTGGCCTACATATGCTTGTAGAGGGAGGGTGTACATATTAAACATTTATTTTAGTGTAAAGTAGTAATGATGACATATTTTAAATAGAAAATGATCTAGATGAGTCATGTGTCAACCATTCAGTCCCTGCTTGATTTTTTTCTTTTTTTGTAATGTAAGGAGGGATGTTATTGCACTCCAAAAATCACTATTGTTAAGCCCTGGTCTGCCACTGGAGCAATAACAGTTGTCAGCTTGTCAGCAGCCATAGCAGAAGAACAGCAGGAAACTGTTTAAAAGGTTAAATGAAATTTGTAACTGCTTTTAAAACTGTTTCCTCTTCCAGGTGCTCTCTGTATGGCAGGCATTGGCAGCAGTAAATATGTTACAGCACTGGAAGCTGTAAAACACTTAATGCTTCAAGAGACAGCTAGACCGTGCTGTTTTGAACTGAGAATACTGTATTTTAGTTTTGTACACGTTCAAATATTAATATAAATAAAACTATTGTTTTTCTTATTTTGTGTTTCATGATCATATTTTGGTTTTCTGTTCTTCAGTTTGCTTTTAAAAGTTGGTATCTCACAATTCCATTGGAGTGAGTGGGGCTGCACACTTGTGTATGCCAATTCTATGTTAATCAGCATACAGATTTGTACCTATTTTTCATGGGCCTTTGTCCAGATTTTTGATGTTTCCAGGTTGAGAGGTATGGTATGATATCAAGTAGGGCCATAGCAAATAGGTAAGAGGGAGCTGAAATTTATTGGAGAAAATCAGCAAAGGAACAAAGCTACTGGGAACAAATAACTAGGGAGGGGAAAGGTCATAGAGTGCAATAAGGCCAAGCAGAAGTTTGGGATGCAGGTCGAAGACTGCCCTTCTACTATGGATTGATAACAGTATAGAGAAAAAAGTGATGGGGGAGTTTTAAATGAAAAAAGAATGGCTTTGGTTGGTTTTCAGATGAGTCTAGGACAAGTTGCAGATAAAAAGGCATAATTAGTACGCCATATAAAATAATGCATGATAGCTATAAAAATTAATCAGAAGAGGTTAGAAAAAAGGACTGGAAAGTAGAACAGAAAGTCAATATACACAGGGACAACGGCAGGATATTTAAACAGCTCACAAGCATTCAACAAAATCTAGAAAGGTTATGCTTTTTTGCATGATAATCTTTGCACAGGTATTTACATACCCCAAGTAGAGTTCAGTGATTTTTTTTCCACAGGTAAACAGTAAATATTAACAGTGTGATAGAAAAGAAGAGGGGGTGCTAGGAAACATTTTGGGGGTAATGCAACAAAATGGCAAATTTCAAAAATTCCCCTTTTCAGAAATGTTCTGGGTGGAGCAAATTGTTGTAATCAAGGAAATTATTATTTCGTGCTGGGATATAGAAATTGAATTGCCTAGACATATAGTAAGGTCTTATTAAGTTTAATGCTGTTAGCTGCCAAAAAAGCAATTACCAGAAAATGGAAATCAAACTTGAAACTCACCAACAGTGAATTACTGAATGTTATAAAAGAGAGAACATAATTGTAGGTGAGATCTTTAGAAAAGGGAAAGCACAAACTATATAGAAATAATTATAATTTGTGGGAACAAAACATGCAGAACAATGTTCAGAAGTGAAAGGTCGGGGAAGGCAGGACCTGAGAAATCTACATAATGTTGAAGTGAACGATAATTGTCAAGAAAGAAACCATATATGTATAATGCTTGAAAAAGTGACATGTTTGTAATGGTTTGGTTTCTTTTTTATATCGTTTGTTGGGGTGGGCCTATATAAAACTCTAATTCACTTTAAAGAGATAGCCAGGCTGCATTAATATCACCTAGAAGACTGTACATCCCTAAGTGAGACTGGAAACAAAGGTCTGTTATTGTTAATAATGAGGAGCTTCTCTAGCAAGAGGCGCAGATATTTTCCAATAATATTTCCTGTGTTGTCTGATAGGAAGCTTAAGGAAAAAAATGTTCAGAAAATGTTCAAACCTTTATGAAGAAATTGGATGAATATATGAAAACTAGGAAATATTTCATAATGGTTTAGGCCACAAGCTTGAGTTTAAGCTATGATCCTACACATCTGTGAATGAACGAATGTAAGTATGTGTGTGTGTGTGTGTGTTATAGTCTGAAAAATGAAAAGTAGCTGTATGCAGTTTTCAAGAGGGAGGCAGTTAAGGAAGTAATATTTGTCATGGTGGAAGTCACTGAAAAAGGTAAAAACAAATAATTGTGTACCTGGTTAATATTATTCCAGCAGATAGTGAGGAAGGGCTACTACAGCAGACATTCATGGAGTCACTGAGTTTCTGCAAAAGGCTAGTTAATTTAGTTTAGTCACTTCTACTGTGTTACCAATGTATTAGCTCAACTCTGCACCCTACAGCATTCACTGTAGTGTTGCTATCACTAATAGTAAGCTCAGCGAGGAAAGTTGGAACACATAAATTTATATCATGGGCTAAGGTATAAGAATTCATTTTCATCAAATACTTATTTATGTAGTCTGGGGTTTCACTAGTTACCAAAATAATATGAAATAGAAACATTTGACTCAGACACAAGTGCTTAGGAAGGGCTAGAGAAAAGGGGTGATTAGTAAAGCTGATAGATACTTTTATGCCACAAATCAAAAACAAAAGTCAGCCCAGCAAGGTGCACACCAACCAACTTTTATTATGTGACACACAGTTAAATGGTTAGGTTATAGCATGCAATGATACACTCTGATTTCAAATAAAAAAATGAAAGCTTTCATTCTGGTAAAAAATGAGACTTCATCAGAATAAATTACCTCTGGTTTAAACCCTTTTTGAACAGTGAAACTCCTCCCATCCTATTTAAAAACTAATTGCTTAATACTTTTATTAAAGACAAATTAATAAGAACAAATTCATCCTTTATAAACATATACAAACAATATGTAATCAAAGTCTAAAAGTATTAAAACTTGTCTAAAATATAAATAACCAATATATTTGTTGTTACTATTATTAATACTGTTTAAAATTATCACATAGGTCCCACATTCTTGCCAAAACAAAATGTATTATTTGTTTGTTATTTGATGGATGTCTTCAGCAAAAAATGGAACAATATACACCTTGAAGCACATATGCTGTCAATACATCATATATATGTTAAAAATTTTTTTACATACAAAATCCACTTAAAAAGTTATGTAAGTTAAATATTAAACACAAATGAAACATATGAAATATGACCATTAATATCAAGTGAATGGTCATAAAAATGATTAACATACTAAAATAATTGCCTTCATCCTAAGTATACTACTAATTGATACAGTTTTATTATGCCTAAAATTGCAGGTAGATTTAGTTATTAATTGCCGTCAAGGTTCTTTGGATTCAAGCCAATCTTTCCAACCCCCCCCCACACACACACACACACACACACACACACACACACACACACACACACATATACACACATACACATCATAAGCTACATTATTCACTATATAACATTTAAAACTGTGGCCATTTGTTCCCCTAATAAGTTTAAAAAGACTGTTATGATCATCCTTCTTTTAGTATCATATAGGTGCTGATAGAGTCTAACTCTTAATGCTTTTTCAGTTTTTTCAATGTAAAAACATAGACAGTCAATGCACTGTGCTATGTAAACCACTCTAATACTGGGGCAATTAAAATGTTGTATTATCCAAACCTCCTCAAAGCCTTCAATAAAAAAAAATTCCCTTACAAGATTTTATTGCATTGTTTACAATGCCCACAGGCCCTCATACCTGGAGATTCACTACCCACCTTAGATCTTTCTAAAACATTTTTAAAACAAACGTCCCTCCTATACACTACTTTTGGATAGGGGCCAAGTTGTTTAAATTGTTCCCCATTCACAGAAAAAATGTCCGAATGTGGTCCTTGAGGGAAATGTTCCACTTTGATGTCTGTGAAGTGCTTGTGCATACATGGACAAACTAATGAAGGGATCCTTGAGGTAAATGTTTCATTTTAATGTCCATGAAGTGCTTGTATGTACATGGGCAAACTACTGAAGGGGTCGATAGAAGAAGCGTTTCATTTTGCTATCAGTGAAGTGCTTGTGCATACATGGACAAACTAGTAAATGGTTCCTGGAGGAAATGTTTCATTTAAGTTCTTGAGCATACATGGACATATTGAAGAGTTTGTTGGGGGAAATGTTTCATTTAAGTGCTTGTACATGTGTGAACAAACTATTTAAGAGATTAATGGGTAAATGGTGTCATTTACTGCTAGTGCATATCTAGTTAAACTACTGAAGGAATCAGTGTGAAAATATGTGATGGTCAAATCTGTGTGGGGGGATAAATAACTCTGTCCAACTGTTGCTGTTTTTATTTTATTACATTCTGATATGTGAGGTATATTAGATGCAGGGGTTGCCTGTGGATAGAAGTGAATCCTTCAGAGACAGACCCATGCTGACTCTCGTTCTGAGAAATTATGTCTGTTCTGTTTATGGAAAGATTTGAGATCACTTGTAACATGCCAACTGCTGTGAGCTATAATTCATTTCACTGATGAAACCTGACACTCTTCAGTGTTTGGAAGGATGGGTGGTCATTTTCCTTGAGTGAAAAATAGAAGCAAGAATTAGGTGGTCAACAGTGAAGTTATCATAATGAAAGTCAGAAGGCTACCTCTGTCCTAGGTCGACAAGAAGAACTGAAAGAAGTAGCAATTTTGGCTAACAGTGAGAGGACATGAGAGATAAAGAAATTTGCTTTACAGGGGTATAAAGGAACACAGAATTAGACAGAGGGATAAAATTCTAATTTATGTTTATCTGATATAATTTTAACACTAGCACAGAAATAACTTCTGGTTCAGCAACTGACAATATGGTAGTATACTAGACTGGATCATGCCTTCCCACATATTCTGTAATATTTTAAGACAGCAGAAATGAACAGTTTTCTCTTATAATTCTAGCAGGTAGATTATCGATTCTAGAACATAATTAAGCACAAAAAAATAAAGTCCAGGAACAGCAATTTCCATCAAACAAATTCACAAAATTTGTTGCCTCACACATATTCATAAAATAGCCTTACCAGATCAGTGATTTGGTATGGAACATATCCATACCTGTGTTATATAGTCTGCCATTTCTTCTTCTTTTGTATGTATTAGTTTGGCTGAACTTTTGAAAAATGAAATATCAATATGTCAGAATTTATAGCAATGACCAATATGAACGTGAGGACTATGGATTCTGATTCAGTGGTCATCTGGAGCAGTAAAATTAAAAAATTACTCCTTCACACTTCAGGGAGACCTAAAGGATAACTGCGAGGAGTCTGAAAAGATGAAGTAAAGAAAGAATATTCTAAAAAATTTCCATACAAAGAAAGATCCCATCTCAATAAAGTCATCATGCTTTTCTTTGGATAACTGGGCAATGAATCCCAGTCAGAAGTCAGCCTGAGCCTCCAAAGAAGTCAGTCAGAAGAGAGACAGGGTAAAGTGACCTCGGCCTTTTTTATTATTCTGGGAGAGGGCAAAGGACCTAATTATGTTTTTACAGCCCTTGCAGAAGACTAGGGGATCTGGGAAGATGAGATCACTTTGTTGCTGCTTTATTGGTTTATTTATTGATTGATTGATTTAAAAAAAGTATGTCAATAAATCCTTCTATCTTGCTTAGTTCACAGAGATATTTTTAATCAGAGTTGCAACTGTAGTAGGGAAATTCATTCAATTCAGGCATGAGGTGCTAATACAAGATAAGTTGCTTTGGTGTACTCCTGCTCCCTGTATCTAAGATGCCAAAGAATCCTTCCTCAAGTGTGGGTGGTTGGAATACCAGATAAAATAATTGACCATATGATAATATCACAAAGTGTTCTTTGTGCAGCAACTTCTATTTGGTTCCCTGTCTGGAATCCCTTGAGTTATTTGTTGAGATTCTATCATGTTTGCTTAGCTTATTGGCAGCTGTCAGCATCTTTAGCTGCCAAAGTATTTTGTGAGTTAACAGAAACTCATACACTGTTCCTTTAAGATGAATGCAGTTATGCAAGGTTTGCTGTGTTACAGTACAGCTGTTGGGCTATGCATCTGCAAACAGTCAGCTCTCCTGTCATTATGTATGCTGCTCTGGTACCCAGTCATTAAAGAGTTTCTAGGGACTAACAGCATACAGTCACTGTTAGGCAATATATAACCACTTGTCTGGTTAGCACATTACTAACAGAGCAGGACAGAGCTTCAAATCTATTTTAGTGGCTAAGGGTCTTTATACCATTAATCTTTTTCATTAGGAATCTCTGGGAACTTTTTAGCTGAGTGATGTATCTAAATAGGCACATACTATAGGGGACATTGCTCTCCATAACTTGCCCAATCAGAAATGTATACAGTGGGTTGATGACTTCAGTTGTGCTAGATAGAAATATTTCCTGACCACTGAGTCATCATGGTTGTCAAAGGAGAGAGTGTCGTCAGCCAAAGTACCAATATTCCTAGCAATCATGTCTGTCTGAAGTGGGATGCTGGCAAATTTGTATGTTGTATAGATGAATGTTGCTTACCAAAAGTAACACTGCTTCAACTTTTGCACTTAATTTTAACTGCTTCTCAGTTCAGTGGTTTGTAAGGATTATTTCTTGCTACAGGAATTTCATGTCCATGGATAGGTAAATATTCAGTAGACCAAAACAACAGCATGAGGAACATCCTGTGAATTGTACTAAAACATCACTTAAGTGAAAACCTAAGTAGAAACAAAAACAGCTCCATAAGGATTAAGGTGTAAATTGTCCCTTGAAAGCAAGTGGTAATCAAACACACGCTCATCCCAGTAAGTTATTCATTTTATAAAATTAGTCATTCCACTGACCAGAAGGAATGATTTCACTGAGAATTATCTCAAGGCGTATTGTCTCTGTTTCAATCAAAAATAAAGCTGCATTTTTCATGTGATTAAACAGAAAATGCAAATCATTTGTACCTGCAAGGATGAGAAGGAGTTTGTATTGCACTTTTACAACAACTAATCTGTGAATTAGCCTGTTAATGCTATTCAGTTTTAACCTAAGTAGAGCAGAGAAAGTGACTTTGCTTTTGTCTAGTTTACCTAAATGCTTAATTGTAGAAAATAAGTATACAGTCTCCAAGCACTAACACTTGAGTGTCATTTTTCGTGGTCAGATAGGTCATCTGACTGAGGTGGTAAAAAGTTATCATCTGATGGTTTCTTGTTCTTGTCAATATGAATGACATAATTTCAACAGTAACATAGTCATCTACTGTGCTTTATTTCTGTTTTTCTGTTACAAATTGTTGAATGTTCACATTTGAGGTTGTCATCGCTGTCATTTGCATTCCTTTTCCTGCCTGTAACTTTCTTAATAATGATTTGTTTGGGTAAAGAACTGGCAGCATAGTGCTCATATTATTAAATTTCACATTTGAATGCATTTGTAGTCCCATCAGTATTGCTCATAGAGTGAGTGACAAGGTGGAAGACAACAATAAATAAATAAGTAAACAAACAGTCTAATAGAAAAATGTTTTTGGGCAGGATATAACGCCCAGGACACTTTCTGATAGGCCAGAACAGCCCTCAGTCAGACTAGCCACCAGGAAAGTTATAAATATAATAAGGTATAAATAATGAACGAGAGCACACAAATTCATAAAGAAAACAGAACTAGTGTTTCCTCAGAGCTTTGACAGGGACAGGAGGGTTAACACAATAAAGTAAACAGCATAGCAAGCAGAAAAATGCACTATATAGATCTGTACATTTTGGTGTGGGATTTAAAGCCGCAGATGCTTTTTGATTGGATAGAACAACCTTCAATCAAAAGCTTTAAAAGCTAGACAGAGGTGTTGGGGTTTGTAGGGGGTGTGGAGGCTGGTATAATGGTTAAGGTGCTTACCTCACAAACACCAGGTACAGGGTTTGAGTCTCACCTTTGAGGGAAATTGCCTAGGCTTAAAATGACCCACTAGGGCAGCTAGCCTAATATTTGCATATGAACCTATGGAGAGCACACAAATGCATAAAAACAAGACTAGTGTCTCTTGAATTGATTTCAGGAATTTTGCAGTACAGGTACTCGATGGTTTGCACAATCCTGATATACGAGCATTTACTTACTGGATGTACTCTGACGGTCTACTCTTACTATTTTCTGTGTTCTAGGAATGGAATTTATCCATTGATGAACTTTGCTACACCACAGCCCCCACATCTAGCTCGGTCTTTCCTACACCCTCTGGAGGGCACTGATAATGTAAGAGTCCCTACTCCTGACCCCATTGAAATGGAAACCAGGAAGGTAAGGGGCCATGCTCTGACATACCTTTTTGTTAGTTTATTACACATTATTATGTAATTGTATCCATGTGTCGAATATTAGCACTTTGGAATTCTATAATATTCATAAACTGTTGGAATACTTTGGGATGTTTATACCTAGTAAAAGCTGAGAAATAATTTAAAAGGATAAAATATTTGATCATCTTTGGACATTACCATTTTTGCTGTAGATCTAAGTCCACTTTATCGTTATAAAATTCTTAAGAGATTTTAGAATGTTATTATTGCAATAATTTGTTTAGTCCTCAACTCTCTTGATATACTTCCCTAGCTGTCTTTCTCTTTCTCTTTCCCATTCCCTCCTTTGACCTTTTCCTTATGTCTAATTTCCTACGCAATGTTTCAGTCTCTCTTACACCCACATACAATACTCTTTCTTTTTTTAACCATTATAATCCCCCATTTTAATTCTCCTTTTCTCTCCTTTTCCAAGCCCCCCTCACACATACACCAGGCATAAGTTTTATGAAAAATGTACTGACCTTTCCATGGTATGTGTACTGATGATGCTTACCTTTAAAACAGAGACTGCAAAAATAGGCACACAATTACTTTTTAAGACAAGTTGTATATTCAGAATGAACCACTGTTAATAATGGTGAGATTTTATATTACCAGTTTTATCTTCAGTATTTATTCTGAATAGACTTATTTAGATTGTTGAACTTTATGAGTGGTATTCAGAAAAGTGCAAGTGCTAGTTTTAGTGTCAGTGGCTCAACAGGTAGCACACTCACCTTTAGTGCTGGAAGGTCAGAGACTGTTGGTTCCATTCCCGTGACCAGTGATTAGATTAATTTCTAAACTGCTGACACTGCAGTGCAGCATTAGGGGGTGCTGCACTCCTGAGTGTGACTTCCTTTACACAAGACGTTAAAATGAGGTTTCACTTTCACGTACTTGAGCTGGTTGTAGCTCAGGTGGAGCTAAAAGGTCCCATTGGCAGCTACTGAAAACAGTAAGGGAAGGCCCCTGTTCCTCTGGGCAAATTTCCCTTAATAGTCCTAATACCACTTTGGATCTTCCCTTAAAACAGGCCACTACCCTAGTTTGACTAACCCAATCAACAAAGAATAAATATAATTAAAAATAAATAATTTAAAAATAAAAACCTCATGCCAGTGCATAGTAGTAAATAGCATAATAAAATTAGAGTGACATGGCCCAATGTGAAGTTGGTTTGCATGAATGTCAGCACAGCATGGTCATACTGGGGAAAGAGCTGCATAATGAAGTTTCACTGCAGTGGTAACTACGGTAATTGTGTTACTGTGATGAGTGTGCTGTGAATAATCACATGACCCAAGGGGAAGCACCAGGTAGGTGGCATGCCCAATGCTATGTGCATTTACACATGCATTGAAGCACCCCATAACTGTGTCGTGGGCACTGCAAGCAGCCCGTACAAGGGTGCCACAAAAAAGTGCAAAGTCATTTTATCATCTAAATAGGGTGGAAAGGAGGAGATAGTAAAGGCATAAACAGAAAGAACAAGCAGTGAAGAAAAACAGGAAATAAAAATAAGTGTTGAGGGAAGAAGGACATGCTTATTTTTGTAGGTAAAAGTGTTCATTTTTTAAGAAGAAAGGTAGTCTTGGAGGGTAAGAGGTGAAACTGTCAGTAGGATGGAGGGTATGGGGAAAGTAGCAGAGATGGACAAACAAATATATAACACAGATAAAACCTGCCAAGTAGGTAGTGACAAATAAGGGGGAGATCAGTGTAGATCAATAACTGACAGAGGGCATACAGCCTTCATCTACCTTCAGATAACGACATTGGGGGAAACCACATTACAGTGAAAAAACACACAGAGTCATAATGTAGTGGATAACAGAATGTACTACCATGTGGGCAAACTGACTGTAGCCAAGAGTAATCCAAACAAACCTCAGGCTGCAGTCACCACACAGGGGTGCGTGGGAGCAATAGGCACAGTAACAGCAGAGGACAGTGTAGTAATACTGTACAAGACATGACAGGGGACTGACATGCTGGGGGATAACATGACGGCAGACAGGACAAGATGCAATTCTGCTGGGGGACTGAACCTGCCTGGTGTATGGGTAATCTGTAGAGATGCAGTTTTCAATGAAAATTACTAATTAATTCAGTCTCCAGTTACCATTTAAGCCAGTTCAGGGTCATGAGCTACAGCCCAGTCTACACTCTGTGGGTGTAAGGCAAAGAATCTAATCCCAGATGGAGTGCTAGCTGGGTTGCTACCCCACTGCAGAATGTACATATATAGATTCATTTACACATGGCACACACAGATATGGCAATCTGAAGGAAAACCAGTTCACCATCTTTGGCATGTGGGAGAAAACAAGACCACCTGGCAAATACCCACACAGGCACCAGGTGGATATGCAGACTCCAGACACGAGGTGCCCCAGCCAAGAATCAAGTTGGAGAATCAAAAACTATCAGTCAGCAACACTAACCTCTTCCAATGTAAAGCAATTCTTCATTCCTTTAAGACATTTTTTCTCTCTATTTCTTAGTCAGTCAGCCACAGGTCTCCCTCATTTGTGTGTGTGTGTGTGTGTGTGTGTGTGTGTGTGTGTGTGTGTGTGTGTGTGTGTGTGTGTGTGTGTGTCTCTCTCTCTCTCTATATATAAATATATGGTTCCCATTCAGAAGCCTGAAACATCATAAGCCTGAAAATCAAAATCCTGAAACCAAAAGCCTGAAAATTCAGAATCCTGAAAACTCAAAATCCTGAAAGCCCAAAATCCTGAAAGACCAAAATCCTGAAACTCAAAATCCTGAAAACACAAAATAGACATACTGATGTCATTGTGGCTTTGCTATTGTTAGCCCTGTGGTGTTAGGTCATGCATTGGGGTCAGGTAAGTGTGTGGTTGGTTTTATTTTAGGGTTAGCGGTTTAAGTGAGTTAGGGTTAGGGCGCAGGTTAGGCATGTATGCAATAGTGACAAATATTGGGGTTAGGCGGTTTAAGTGAGTTAGGTTTAGTCAGGTGAGTGTGCGATAGTGACAGACCTTAGGGTTAGGGTTAGGGTCAGGGTCAGTTGGTAGATATTAGTGTCTTTATAGTGACATATTAGCATTATTTGTGTTTTCAGGATTTTGAGTTTCAGGATTTTGGGCTTTCAGGATTTTGGGCTTTCAGGATTTTGAGTTTTCAGGATTCTGAATTTTCAGGCTTTTGGTTTCAGGATTTTGATTTTCAGGCTTATGATGTTTCAGGCTTCTGAATGGGAACCAAATATATATATATATATATTTTTTTTTTGCAAATGATCTGCAGCTTTTTCCTTGTTGTGCATCTCACAGTGACATTAATAGCAAGCTTGCAGTTGTACTTTCACAGATTTAGTCATCTTAAAGAAGATCATGGTTGTTACTATCTGGCACACCTAATAAGTTAATGCATGTGCCAAGTGTCTGAAGTATTGGGCCATCAGAATAAGATCATCTTTGAGACTACTGACAGTTTTTACCATTAGGGTGTATAGTTTGATCCCTTCCTGTATTTTAGTCACCACTTTCATCTTCCATAAGTAAAAACATTAATGAGCAACTGTTCCTCACTTAATTTTTTCTTGTGCCCTGTGTCTAGAAACCTGGTAAAGGGTGCTTATTTTCCAAGTAACAAGATATTCCTTTAGGTAGTGTTACATCTGTCAAAACTAAGTTAGGCCAAACACCAGTTTATAAGGTTGATAGTTTAATCCTGCTTTCACTTCAGACTGAGCACCTCTGGACTACTATATACAGAATGGGACTGCTGGACATAGAAAAAAGGCTGATGTGGCTATCTACATTTTAGTCTTTAAGTGTCTTATACTGAAATATTACCCTCTTTTTGTCTCCAAGTCTAACAGTCTAGAAACAGTAATTTCTCTTACATTCAGTATAGAGGTGGTAGTCAAGGAGGCCTCAGTTAAGGAAACCATATTTTTGATACCTTTATTAAATTATCACTTAAGACATAGGCAAACATACATTCGTATAAAGAAGAAAAAACATATTAACATATTCCCAGTTACAAACATTATACATCCAATATTTTTTTTTGTATAATTATCATCAATCCAACATTACAGACTTGATCAATTCCTGTCTTCCCTTATAAATCATTTTTCCTACAAAACATTATTCTGCATATATCATTCCTACAATTTCCATTTTTCTGTATAATTTGCTATTACCCTTTTCTAAAAGTCCCACTTCCAGTTCTTTTATTTATGTTACAATTCAGTACTTCAAATACAGTTGGTTTAGACTTTGATTTCCATTTTCTAGTAATTGCTTTGTGGCAGCCACCAGAATTAAACTTAACAAGGCCTTATTATGTCTAGGCAATTCAAATCCTGTATCCCAGCTTAAAAAATTATTTCCTTAATTACATCAATTTGTTCACCCAATATTTCAAATAGAGTACTCTGTAGGGAATTTTTAAAGTCTGCCAGCTCGTTACACTCTTATGACATATGTTCCTAGTTACCTCTTTCTTCCTCATCACACCTCCAACTTTTGCCATCTATCTACCTGAGGCAAAATTCTTTGGACTCTGCTTGGGGTATAAAAATACCTATGCAAACACTTCTAACAAAAATCCTAAATCTTCTAGACTTTGTTGCATATTTGAGAGCCATACATATGTCCTCCCGTTGTTTCCTTGTGAGTGGCTTATCCAATCTTTCCTCCCAATTTTTTATAGCCTCCTGTGATTGATTCCTATAGTTAATGTATAATGTTTTATATGCCCTACTAATTATCCCTTTTTTAACATCAGCTTCTGTTCTAGATTCAACTAAAAACTCTACTAGAGCAGGTTTTTACTTAGGATTCCCTTATCTCTTTCTCTTTGCCTATACTCTGATATCAATCCCTGATAGGGAAGGCAGTCTCTAGTCTGCAATCCAAATGTCTTCTTGGCCTCTTCCCAAGCCAGGTAACTTACACAGCTTTAGGAATAGCCTGCCCTGCTTAAAACTATACAGAGCAGGATGAGTTGTGACTGCTTCATCCATCATCCATTTGGACTTAACTTTAAGTAACCTTGTGATGATTTTCTTTCCTATTGTCTGCTTATTCTGTTTTACTATGACATCAGTAATAATATATTAATGGGGGTCACATGCTGTCTCATTGCCTCCAGTTTTATATGCCTGTTTAGCATATTTGAAACAGGAAAATATTATTTTAGGCCTCTGTTGTTATAAATACTGACAGATCATTTTTGTAAGAGTATTTGGTCTTTTTAACTCTTTATACATGATTCTGTTTTACAGAGTAATATCAAGAGCATACTGCTGTTATTTTTTGATACTGTTGTATGCTTTACTTAACATCTCTTGCTATCTACCTTGTTAATAATGTTTGGTGATAGTCCCTTGTATCATGAAAATATGTTATTCTTTGGGCCTTTCTTGTGGGTTCTGTCCATCTGAACTGCCAATATTTTGCCCATCTGTCTTGGCACTGTGGTGATATTTTAACATCACTAGTTCTAATAGGGTGGAGAGTGAAGAGGGAAGGGAAGCAATTTCCCTAATCTGAGCTGGTAAGCTTTGCCTAGAATGACCTTTTGCTACCACAGCATAAATCAGTGCTGAATGCTTCCTCACTGTGGTACCTGTGGAGTTGAAGTTATATTATTACTTTAAAATTGCATCAGTTGTCAGAGATAGTCCTATAAAATGTACTGCTAGCATCTACATACATAAGGTGCTTGGCCTTAAAAACTATGGCAAATTAATAGTACCACCTTGGGCTATAACCAATGTCTGTCATACCCACATAGGGTTCAGTATGTACCACATGAAAACAAAGTTATAAGTACAAGCTTTCTGGGATTTCTTATACTCATTCTCTGCTCAGCACCGTTCAGTTCTGACTTACCAACAGTAACTGTTCCTGGCTAAATCTATTCCATTTATGCACGTTATACATTCCAGGAGTGGCTAATAATACCCTTTCAATATCCTTTCAGTGCCACTACCCTTAACTGCCTTTTTTTTTGGTAATGTGGTGCTACCAGCCAGACTATTCTGGTACACCCAGGTCATAATTAATCTACACTTTTTTGCCAACTATGTAATTAAAGCCTGGTGGCTATGGTTCTATACTCTCGCTTTATTCAGTTATAATTTACCTGTTCTTTGCAATTACAGTCATATAAATTAATAAATAACCATCCTAGAGTTTTTAAAACTTAACAATAAAATTCTTCACTTAAAGAAATTAAGCAATACACTTTGAAAACTAAACAATCTAGCAAATATAATCTTGCACAGCAAAATTTTGTTTAAAACAAAAGGTTTTAAACAGGCAGCTTGCATTAGGAAAAAAACCCTGCCTATCGGTTAACTGGTCCTACTAATACCACTAACTGATGATAAATGTAATCTATCTACCTGTGACTTTTAAAACCATTTTGCAGATGTAAAAATATATAGATTTGTACTGACTGATTTTAGGGTGCAGGCTATGTCTCTTCTGAGCTGCAATCCATTAAAAGATTTATTTACTCATCTCTGTCCATAAATTCTGAAACATCCAATCAAAATGCAAAGATTGTCTAAACTGTATTACTACTTGAGGACAAACATAGAATGGATGAAGCTTGTGCTTCATACCAGTTAGATATATGATGAAATAAGGCCATATTTTTTGTCCTGTAAAATCTCAGCTGAACTGAATAATCCAGTAGAACTCTTTCATGCTGCAGATGAGACATGCAGCCTTACAGCTCATAGAGCTTTAACCCTGCTTCTTGAGAAGAGATTTCATGGTTCTTTGCTGATACAGTACCCACAAGTCAGAAGCTCATTCTGATTTGACATGTTCATTGAGTCTAATGGTCAGTCTTTTGTAGATTACATGGTGTTTAAATACCCTGCTTTATATTCATTGACTGTGATGATCTATTTCCAATTTTAGTGGTTCAGTCAGCTTGTTACAGATTGGAACTAGGTCAAACTTGGATTATTAACTCCTACCTGGGATTCTTAGAGGCAGTCATTCTCCAGATTATGTGGCCTTCTTTACAGAATAGGATCATTTTCTATCTAGTCTTTCTTCAAATTCTACTTCAAAAGCAGCTCTTCATGTGCCAGACCTTCAAAAATGATTACTATTCAAATGCAACCAGGTTCACTGTCCAAAATACTTAGTGTTGCAATATATATTCCCCAACTTCCTTTCTCTATAGGTTCATAGGTAGGTACTAGGCTATAAGCCCAAGGGCCTAAGTAAGCCTAGCCAACAAGGTTCCCTGGCTTACACCACCCAAGAAAGTTATTTTCCTGTGCCCCTGTCGAGCAGAGCCACAGAAGTGATCCCTGGGGTGTATTTCCTATTTCCCATCCACTCATCAAGATTTTTCTTGAGTGCTAATGAGGAACTTTGCTTGACATAGATGGATAGCTTGTTCCAGAGTATGGAAAGTCTCTGAGACAGGAATCTATCCCTCCAGCATGTCCTGTTTATTGTGGCGGCAAGGTTTAGGTCCCTAGAGCATGTAGCTTGGAGGGATTGGGATTTCTTTAGGTGTAGCATGTCCAACAGCTCTGGGTTTGACACAGCTTTATATGTTAGACAGAGATCACCTCAGAGTAGGTAATATGCTGTGGAGTAAAGCTGGAGTTTTTTGAGATGGTCAGTGTAGGGCATCCAACTAGCTCAGTAAGCTATTAGCAACATTTTTAACCTAACTAAGCACCACAGACTCGTCATAGTAGTTGACCTAAACCTAATCTGGAATGGCCTGCTAAAACTGGTAAAATAACTCCACATATTCCTTACACTGAACAGCTTTGTACAGTAAGTCACAAAAGTCAGTAGGCATAATCCTATGGAAGACATTATTATTATTCATTATTTTCAGTTTGATTGCCGGGGAAGTCCACTGGGCTCAGGGATCCCATTTTCAGTGGAGGCCCGGGGAGAAAAGCTCCATAAAACAGAATACAGCAAAGAAAAACAGTAAACAACAAAGGCATTTGCAGTAAATACAGTAAATGAAATACATTTGCAATAAAATCTGTTACAAGTATCATCAAAAAGTGAGATGTAAATTAATTTACATGAATGCAATGCCTTTGAAATCGAATACCTATATACAATATTTACATTTAATAAAGCTATCATATGAGAGATAGCTTTAGATGGCTAAGTGAGCCATAGGTGCTTGATATTCACATTCTTGATATACACATTCTAGTAGACTTTGTTATGACCAATATGTCAGGCAAGCTTAACTAATGCTTGACTGACTTTAGTCCTTTTCTCACCTCCTGGTGTTTTAAAACTATGAAACTTCCAGCCACAAATATCCCAACTTGTTCTGTCCCAGATACCTCTGACTTGATACTCCTATCTGAATTTGAACTTACAGACTGGACCAATTTATATAACTGTACAGATCCCATCACTGTTCTTTCTATTTTTTAGAACTTATTCACCTCAAAAAAATGACCAAATGTGTCCCATAACAAGTAGATAAATGATAGGTAACAAATCGCCTTGGTTACATGCAAATCTAAAAATGTAGTTAACGATGAGAAACTGAGACAGACTTTACTAAAATACTGGCACAAGTAATATTGAAAGATATGAAAACCATAATAGATTAAGAAAGTCTATTAAACTCAGCACCAGTATGACAAAAGCCACTTAATACAAAACACTTCAAACTGCAAATCTAGATCACCTTAAGAAATGCTGGTAAAAATTAGAGCCTTAAACACCACAAACAAAAAGCTAGACTTAGATACACTTAGTTCAGTAAAGGATCATATATATTTTTCTACAGCAACCTTCAAACTAATACCTTTAGCTGTCCACAGCCTCAAATTTACTCTGTTACATAACTTACTGCAATATCCTCATTCTCTTTCAAAACTCCCAAGAAAAGACAGCCCAGAAATGCCTTGATAAAACTGATCAAAATTACAACTAGCACTTCATTTTCTTCATCCTGTCAAAATCTACGCAGTGAACTAGTCTGCAGACTGCTAGCTTTTAAAATAATTTCACCCAGTTTTTAGTACACATTAATAATCCCATTACCCAAGGTTCTATATCTGCATACACATATGACTACAGACTTATTGCTAATGACTGTTCCCTTGCAATGATCTTGACAAAAATATTCAGTGACGATCCCTTTCAATACATTTGAATATGATATTCTTTTTGATAGAAAGCATAGTTTCAGACCTGGCTTTAGTAGCATTACATCACTCTACTTATTTGCCAGTCAATTATTAACTCACATGCAGCAAGGAAATCTGACCTTCGCAGACTTAAAATTTGCTATCAAATTGTTGATTCTGATGTGTTTATTCAAAACACATCAAAGTGTGCTTTTTTCAGCTCAGGTTGTTGATTGGTTCAGAATTCTCTCTCCATCAGGACTTTCAGAGTTGTTGGTAGCAACATTCAAACAAGTAGTGGTACTTTCTCCTGTTGTTATAACATAAGCTCGTACAGTTCCCCTCCATCTTAAATAAAACCCTCCAGTTGAATTTATGCTCATACATAATTGCCTTACAAAGAATAAGTTCACAGTGAATATCCTAAAACTTTCACTAATACTATTTAAGGTTTCAAAACATCTGTCCTTCATGTGCCATATAAAGCTCCATGTAGGACTACAGTCCACTGGTGCCACAGAACAAAGGTACCAAGGAGTGGCATTTCCTCAACATTTATATTTCCTTTCCCACACAGTGCAGCTTAAGGTCAAAGTCTTAAAGTAGCTAAAAATATTCAAGAAAGTTGTTCATCCACTTAAAACAGAAGCAAGATATTCCATAATAATTAATATCCTATTGCCAAGGTGTGGGCACACCTTCTCTCATTGTTCTCCCATCAAAATGTTACAGTCCTTCAGACTAAAACTAAAACATTGTGGTTCACACATCTTTCCAACAGCTCAAGGAGCATCATTACCTGACCACATGAAAGAACATTTTTTTATCTGTCACTGCAAGAGCTACCTTTCTGCTTCACACTCTAACCTTTAAACTTCTCAACAATAACTTTTACTCCCGTAAAAAATTGCTTTACTAGTAATTCAGTACCTCTTCATTAGGAAACCAAGATGGCAACCTCCAGTGGTTTGATAATAACAAAAAATGGAAAAAACGGAGAATAAAATGAAACTGATAACCACAAATGCTCTCCGTTGTGGCAGGATCCAATAAAGGTAGTCCCACAAAGCTCAAGGATATATGGTGGCAAAAATAAATTCGCTCTAAGACTCTTCAGTCCATAAACCAGGCAGTCTAATGGTACAAGTAGATTTATTAGACGAACGAACAAACAAAACTCAATTAGACAAAAGGATTAAGCGCTTTCATTTCCCTCATGGGAAACTTCATCAGAATAATTAATGGACTTCTTCTTAGGTATATATACAAGTCTCTCTTAATTGATTAACTCAATTAAACATCTCAACTGAAGTTTAAAAACATGGTTCAGCTCATCTTAGTTAGGAAATTCCAAACGGCTTTTACTTAAAAAATTCCCTTAAAAAACTTTTTTTTTAAAAAAGAACTATGTCTGAAAGTAAATGAATAAAACACATAAAGGCAACACCAAAAACTTTTCTCGTTATCTAGATAAGACATGAAACATAAAACATAATATATATAGAATGTATAAAATATACAAATAGATATAAAATATTTTATATATATATATATATATATATATATATATATATATATATATATATATATATATCCATTAATAAATTAAATACAATAGTTGTTATTAAGACACATTGAAATGTTGTCCTTATGGTTTTCTCATAATAAAGTGATATATAATACATATATGTGTTTTGTAGTATTACGCTGTTAAAATGTTAAAATATTAAAATATGTGATACAGAATTGTTGTCGTTACATATGATGTTGAAATGGATTGCCCTAATAAATCAAATGACTGCCGAAAAAATGTTGCGAAAGAGAAACTACTTGAAAATTACTTGAGTGCACCAGCGCTATCTTCTCTTAACAACAATTAAGAGGAAACGCGTAGCCACAGTAAAAACAGTACGGTTTATTGAAGTACTCACAATACAACACTGTACAAATCCATATAAAAAAACGGTTAAGCGCTTTCACCTAACTAGTAGGCTTCATCAGAACCAAAGAACATTTTCTTTTGACAGTTTTGCTCACTGTTTAAATAACTTTTTTGGCGCGAAGGAAATGTCACTGTTACTAATTTAAAGCTATATCCACCACATAAAATAAAGATGTATAACACTAGTTAGATCGTTGTTACCTACAAAAAGACAGAGATACCTATAATTAGTCTACCATATAAAAATGTATATGACTAAAAATTCCATGAATAAGGTGATGTTTAAATACAAAGTATTCCCGTCCTGTGTTAGCTTTATAGTCACAACCATACAGAATACACTATAAATATAGTCGTTCAATCACCTCAAAATAATCAGAAGGACAATAATATTAGTCAAATGTAGTTTGTACAAATGGTATAACCTTTTCTAATTTATATAAATAATATTTTTAAAAAAATATTTTTTTAAAAAAGCACTAGTGTAAATTGAAAAGTTATTATAAATATCTACAAGTTCATATCTAATAAAAACCAAAAATTTCTATACCCATAAATCCAAAAATGGATAAGTCAAAATTCTATAATGGGTATTCTAATACTGACTAAAACATTTTTTCATAATAAATTTCCTCATAAATGGTTGTCCTTGTGCCAACTAACTAATCCTTAACTTTAAAAAGCACTTATAAAATAATCTGTTCAAATAACATAATTGTTACCTTTACTCATTTTAAATAAATATTTCCTAAAAAAATACCTCATGAACAAATATTTCATATTAACTTACTATGTAAAAACTTCTAATAAAAACATTTGTTATAAACAATGGTACTAAATCTTGTAAATGGAATATTTTGGTATTTGTATGATACAAAATTTTCTATTTACTGTTTAGCAAGGGTTTCACCGCAATAGTGTCATTTAATCCAGGTTCAGTAGCTGAATCAGTAAATAATTGCCACCATATTTCCTTAAAACTTAATCTTTCTTTTATGTTCCCCCCCTCTCATTGTGTTTAATATGTTCTACTATTCCAAACTTGAAACTGTGATTGTCACCTTCCTTGTCAACATGTCTATAGAGGGCATTGTTCTTGTCCTTTTTCCTAATACAGTAGGTGTGATCGTAAATCCTCTTTTTCAAGGCCCTCTCCGTTTTTCCTATGTAAAATGCTGTACATGTTTGACATTTAGCCAAGTATATAACGTATGATGTATTACAATTTCCATTTACTAACCTAACTGTAGTGTTGTTGATGTTACTCAAATTTACCTCCGGTTGTCCCATAATAAATTTACATTGTTTGCAATTGCCACATTTTTTAGTGTGTAATAAAGTTTGTTGTTCACCCTTATATTTACAATTGTCCTTCCCGAATTCAAGAATTCTCTTCAAATTATGGGTCATCTTATATACAATGAGTGGTTTTTCTCCTAATAATTTGCTTAATTCTGGATTAACTCTAAAAATAGCCCAATGTTTTACCAAAATTTCCTTAATTGTGTTGACATAAGGTGTGTACGGGAGTATACATGCCCTCTGATATTTATCTACCCCTAGACTTTCGTTAACATTTTGTATTGGGTCACCAACCCCCAATATAGGTAAATATACTGTATCAATCTTAGAGATCACATATTTTTTGACGTCTAATAACATCTTCCTATTGTACTTCCTCTCTATAAACATCTCTGTTATGTTTTCTATCTCATCTAACAATTCATTCTTTCTAGATGTCATCCTGGCCGCTCTAATAATCTGGCCTTTAAAAATGTTACGTAACATCTTTCTGGGGTGGTTGCTGTTAAAATGTAGATAGTCATTTGAGAAGGTGCTCTTCCTATATATATTTGATTTAAAACCCCTGTCATCATGTGAGACAAAAGTGTCGAGATAAGCAATACCATTGGCACTAATTGAGTGTGTAAATTTTAAAAAATCACTACTCTCATTAAGAAAACAAATAAATTGGTCCAATTCTTCCTCATTACCTTTCCATAATATATAGATGTCATCTAAAAACCTTGTATAATGACTGACATGGGAAAAATAATGACTTTTAAATAGTACTTCTTCTTCCCAATTTAACATAACTAAATTGGTGAATATGGGGGCACTCGCAGATCCCATTGCCACTCCCCTTTTCTGTTTAAAATACTCGCCCTCAAATAATATATAATTATGTTCAAATACTAAAGTCATGCATTCCATAATCAGACAGATTTTGTCCCAATCCAGGTTGGTGTGTTTTCTAATACTTTCACAAAACATATCCAATCCTTGTCGATTAGGAATGCATGAAAACAAATCAATGACATCTATGGTCACATAAATAATATTTTCTGCTTTCAAATGAATGGGAAATTTTCTAAGGAAGTCCCATGAGTCTTTTAATAAGTGAGGAATTTTTTGGTAAATATCCTTTAACCAGATATCTATCGCTTTACCTAAAGGGAAGGTCTTTGACCTACTACCTGATATGATAGGTCTAAAAGGTGGATTGTCAATACTCTTGTGTATTTTTGGAATCCCCACCAAAACAGCTGTTGTAGGATGTTGTACTTTCAAATAATTGTAAACATTGTTATTAATACGATTGTCAATCCAAAATTCCTCTATGTAGGAGTTGATTCTCTGATAAGCTATGTTAATTTCATTCAGAGATATTGGTTCATAATTACCTGAATCCATAAGAATTTGATTTAACTTGACACTATATTCCATTTGGTCGAATAATACAATTCCCCCTCCCTTATCAGGTTTCATAATACGAATATTCTGGTTAGTCCTAAGTTTCCTTAATTCATCACTTTCCTCCTTAGTTAAATTACTTTTCACTTTAATTTTTTTCATTTTGTTAGCAAATTCATATATGTCTTTGTGGACTTGTTTTTCAAAAATTTCCACCATAGGGTTCATATAAGGTATAAAAGTGCTCTTGTTTTTTAATATATTTTCACCTTTGTCAACACCTGTATCCACTCTGTTAATCTTGTTTTGAAACATAACTGTCAAATTTAATTTACGTGTGTATAATTTGGTTTCGACCAAGTGGTCAACCAATTCAAAGATGGATAGCTTGTTCCAGAGTATGGAAAGTCTCTGAGACAGGAATCTATCCCTCCAGCATGTCCTGTTTATTGTGGCGGCAAGGTTTAGGTCCCTAGAGCATGTAGCTTGGAGGGATTGGGATTTCTTTAGGTGTAGCATGTCCAACAGCTCTGGGTTTGACACAGCTTTATATGTTAGACAGAGATCACCTCAGAGTAGGTAATATGCTGTGGAGTAAAGCTGGAGTTTTTTGAGATGGTCAGTGTAGGGCATCCAACTAGCTCAGTAAGCTATTAGCAACATTTTTAACCTAACTAAGCACCACAGACTCGTCATAGTAGTTGACCTAAACCTAATCTGGAATGGCCTGCTAAAACTGGTAAAATAACTCCACATATTCCTTACACTGAACAGCTTTGTACAGTAAGTCACAAAAGTCAGTAGGCATAATCCTATGGAAGACATTATTATTATTCATTATTTTCAGTTTGATTGCCGGGGAAGTCCACTGGGCTCAGGGATCCCATTTTCAGTGGAGGCCCGGGGAGAAAAGCTCCATAAAACAGAATACAGCAAAGAAAAACAGTAAACAACAAAGGCATTTGCAGTAAATACAGTAAATGAAATACAGTTGCAATAAAATCTGTTACAAGTATCATCAAAAAGTGAGATGTAAATTAATTTACATGAATGCAATGCCTTTGAAATCGAATACCTATATACAATATTTACATTTAATAAAGCTATCATATGAGAGATAGCTTTAGATGGCTAAGTGAGCCGTAGGTGCTTGATATTCACATTCTTGATATACACATTCTAGTAGACTTTGTTATGACCAATATGTCAGGCAAGCTTAACTAATGCTTGACTGACTTTAGTCCTTTTCTCACCTCCTGGTGTTTTAAAACTATGAAACTTCCAGCCACAAATATCCCAACTTGTTCTGTCCCAGATACCTCTGACTTGATACTCCTATCTGAATTTGAACTTACAGACTGGACCAATTTATATAACTGTACAGATCCCATCACTGTTCTTTCTATTTTTTAGAACTTATTCACCTCAAAAAAATGACCAAATGTGTCCCATAACGACAAATGAATATGATGTATACATATTTTTTGTAATATAAACACATGTAATATAATGTAAAGAAACCATGGATTCTAGTTCTAATCTATTGTTTTTTTATTCTTTTTTTGTTGTTAATTTTAACTTTAACTTTAACTTTATTAGCCCTTAGCCTTAGGGCAGGTAAAATTGACACATGGTCATTCATTCCTGGGGGTGTGTTGGCATCAAGACGTAGTTGCCATATCAATTCTCTATAAGTTAACTGGTTTTCCCAATCACCACCCCTACTGTCCCTTGATAGCATTTCCAATACCCAAAATTAAAAGTTGGCTTCCTTACAAGTCAATGTGTGTCTAAAGAGTGCATTTGTTTCCTTTTTCCTGTTGACATCATACATATGTTTGCATATTCTTTGTCTTAAATGTCTCTCTGTTTTTCCTACATAGTAAGCTCAACAGTGGGAGCAATAAACTAAATACACTATCCCTTTGGTATAACAAGAATAATACTGCTGACTTCTAGAAACTAATGAGATGGTAGGTATTTTAAGTTCACTAATATTCGCTATGAATGCACATTGAGAACACCTACCACAGCGAAAAGTTCCTTTCTTTTTGTTGTTTGTTTCTTCATTCTCGTACCTAACTCTCTCAAAAATATTTTTGAGATTTGGGCCCTTTCTAAAACTGCAACATAGGTGTCTATTAAATATGTCTAATCTGTTAGGCATACTTTTAAAAATGTCCCATGATTTTTCTAATACTATTAGTATTAGAATTAAATGTCATGACAAAAAAAGGGGTATTTTGTTCTTTGTTTTTTTAGTAAGTTCCATTGTTTTGGATTCCCAAAATATTATTATCTATAGTGCGCTCTTCTCTGTATCTAGTATTCGTTCTCAACAGGGGTATATATCTACTACCCCAGCCCTTTATCACCTCTTCCTTGAAAGACATGATGTCTTGTTCTGGATAACCCCTCTCTGAAAATATTTTATGAACATAATCCATTTCTTTTATAAAATCTGTATGTTCTGATGTCATTCTAGCCACCCTAACCATCTGTCCTTTAATTATATTTTTTTTCTGCAATGGCGGGTGGTTACTATGATGGTGTAAATAGGAATTAGAAAAGCAAGCTTTTCTGAAAATTCTAGACACAAATTTTTTGTTTTTATCATCTTTTGAAAGAGTAATATCTAAATAATGTGCCTCCTCTACATTAAAGTCATGGGTAAATTAAAGGAACTGGGTGGAGTTGTTTATAGGTTCATAGGTTCATACTAGGCTATCTGCCCTAGGGCATTTATAAGCCTAGCCAGAGTGTGTTTGGCTTTCGCCACCCATTTTAAATTAATTTTGCTATGCCCTTTTTTGAGGTTAGTATACTGTGCCTCTGTTTAACAGTAACACAGAAGTGATACCCGGGGTAAACCTACGATCTCCCATCCACTCATCAAGATTCCTCTTGAAGAGAGTCAATGAGGGACTCTGCCTAACCTGGACTGGGATTTTATTCCAGAGTGAAGGGAGCCTCTGGGTTATGAATCTGTCCCTCCAGCATGTCCTATTTATTTCAGTGCTGAGGTTCAAGTCTCTCGAGCGTGTAGCTCGATGGGATTTGGATTTTCTGAGGTGCAGCATGTCCATTAATTCCGGGTTGGACATGGCTTTATATGTCAGGTATAGATCGCCTCTGAGCAGGTGGTATGCCACTGAATAGAGCTGGAGTTTCTTTAACCGGGCAGCATATGGCATCTGTTTGAGCCCTTTGATCCTCTTGGTGAGGTACTTTTGGGGTCTTTCCAGTTGCTGCAGGTGTCTGGTAAGGTACATCCCAAAAGGGGCATTGTACTCAATTATGGGCCTGATGAGGGATGAGTAAAGAGGCATGATGACCTCCCATGATCTAGATGTGAATCCCTTCATGATTAGGTGGGCTATATAAAATGTTTTTCTAACCACTTTGGCCACGTGGTTGTCAAATGAGAGATTGCTATCAACTTGGGTCCCCAGGTCCCTAATTACTTCTTCCATACTTAATGAATTTCCACCTATGTGGTAATTTCTGGGCACTTTGTTTTTACCAAAGGGGATGACTATACACTTTTTGGTGTTTAGCTTGAGGCCATGGCTCTGGCACCAGTTGTCTGTTTCTATGAGGCCCTTTTGGAGGATGCTTGTGTCGGCTGGAGAGTCGATTATGGTGCCCAGTTTGCAGTCATCTGCGAACTTGGTCAGCCACAGTCCTTCTGTGTTGGCCTGTACCTCCGAGAAATATATACCGAACAAGAGAGGTCCCAGGACAGAGCCTTGTGGGATGCCACTTGTAACTGGTTTGGAGTCTGACATGGCTCCAGCAATTCTAACCATGTGGGTTCTGTCCTTGAGCCAGTTTGCAACCCATCTAGTGACATAGGGGTTTATATTTAAGCTGGTGAGCTTATCTATAATGCCTGAGTGGGGTATTGTATCAAAGGCTTTTGTGAGGTCCAGGTAGGCTGTGTGGACCACCTTCCCCTCGTCAATGGCCTTGGTGACTGTTTCAAAGAAATTGACCAGGTTTAAGAGGCAGGATCTGCCCTTAACAAAGCCGAACTGGGTAGGATCCAGTGTCTGTAGGCCCTCAATATCTTTATTTATGAGGTCCATGATGATCCTTTCCATAGCTTTGCAGACCAAGCTAGTCAGGCTTATGGGGCAATAGTTTCCAGGATCCATTGAGGCACCACCTTTGTGGAGAGGGACCACTGTTGCTGTACGCCACTCTTTGGGTACATATCCTGTAGTAAGGCTGAGATTGAACAGTAGATTTATGTTTGGGTTTAGCTCTTCTTGGAGTTCATGTAGGACACAGCCTGGGACACCGTCTGGTCCCATTGATGCTGTGTTTTTTGCTTTGGAGAGGGCAGCTCTTACCTGAGCATCTGAGATGTCAGGGGCAGCACTCTGCTGGGATAGATATTTGCCCTTTTTTGGGGAGAAGTTTGCGCTGAACCTGTCAGCTAGGATGTTGACAATGTCTGTGGGTTCGTGTATTTTTGTCATTTTGGACTAATTCTGAGCATATCTGGGAATTCCCACCCAGGTTCCTAACATAACTAAAGAAAGCCTTGTGATTATCCTTAGTGTCCTGTGCAATTTTTCTCTCGAAGCTGGCCTTAGACGATTTTATGAGTGCCCGTAGTTTTTTGCTAATACTGATCAGAGATGCCTTCCCTTTTTGGGATTTTGCTCTATCTTGTAGCAGCTTCCTCCTTCTATTGTATAGTTTGTTTATGGCTGGGGTCCACCAGACAGGACGTCTGCCTTTGGAGGATTGGGTCTAGGTTTTATTCGGGATTGCATGATCCATGCATTCCTGAAGGTGTTCATAGAATATGTTTATAAAGTATTCTGCGGTCTGGGCCGTATTTTCCATAGGCCCGGGGGCTTTGAAGGATTCCACCTCAGTTTTGAGGAGTGTGAAATTTGCTTTAGAGAAGTTTTTCACTGTGGTTTTCTGGGCAGGGGGTGGGGTCGGGATGTGAATATCTAGTGAGATTAGTTTATGGTCTGATCTTACCAGTGAGGGATACACTTCTGGTCTGGAGCATAGAGTCCCCATGTTGGTGATGATCAGGTCCAGTATGTTTTTCCCTCTTGTGGGAGTGGTAACAATTTGTTCCATAGCATTTGAGTTTATAAATTCTAGGAACCTTTGGGCTAGGGTGTTGGAGCTAGAGTAATGCTCCCAGTCTATGTTTGGGTAGTTGAAGTCTCCCAATATAATGGTGTTTGGAGAGACCTTCATATTTTCCAGTGTTCTCAGGAAGGCCAAGTGGGGTTCCTGGGTTTTGGAGGGTGGTCTGTAGCAGGCTATAAACTGGAAGGCAGTTTTACCCACTGTTAGTTGCACATGGATAGTCTCTGATGCTTCGTGCTGTGCCACCAACTTGGAGGTGTGGGTATCTTTGACGAATATTGATACTCCCCCTCCTTTTGTGGTTCGGCCCAAGTTTTGGGGCTGAAAAGCATGGTATGAGGTATAACCTGGTAGTGCTGGGGTGCTCTCGGGAGCCTTGAACCAGGTTTCTGTTACTGCACAGATATCGATGTTCTCCATGCTAAGGAGAGTTTCGAGTGCATGCATCTTGAGGTTTAGACTTCTGGCATTGAGTAGCATTACTCTTAGTTTCTTATCCCTTGTGATACCTATGGAGGTGGGTTTGTCTTTTGAGCCTTGCCTAAAAAAGGCACTATGGGGTAGCAAGAGCCTTTGCCAATATCCGAAAGCCCAGGGGTGACAGGTGCAAGCCATCCCTAGTGAAGCATCATGGCTTGTCGAGCATGTCATCCCAGGCTGACAGGCATTGGATCCCCTTTGAATGACACCAATACTTAAGCCAATTGTTGAAATTGATCATCTTGTCTTCATATTGTGGCATCATTCTTGGTGAGGGTAAGATGCTACTCAAGGTCAGGGTCATACCGGCCTGGGCTACATGCTCAGAGAGCTCCTCTATGTCTCTTTTCATGTAGTCCAGGGAGGTACGTCTCAGGTCATTCACACCAGCATGGACAATGACTGAGTCATATTTGTACTTGCCCTGGAGTGACCTGAGTGCTTGTGTTATCATCCTAGCGCCCGACAGGCAGCTCACCATGACCTTCTCCTTGTTCAGCCTGGTGAGTGGGACGTCAGTATGCCTGACGATAGAGACACCTATTACAAGTGTATCAGGTGTGTTGTTTAGCCTTAAGGGCTGTGACTGTTCGGCACACTGGCTTTGTGAGCTATGTGTTGCACGTATTTTGTTTTGGGGTAGCGGTTGCTTGGGTGTCTGCTTTGGAGGTCTCTGCTGCTTAGGCAGATTTTTATTTAGAGCCTCCGAGTATGTTTTTGTGTGTTTATGAGTCTGGTTTGCTGTCGTGGTAGGTCTATGTGAGACTGGAATTGTAGTGAGTGTGGTTTCCTTCTCCTCCTGACTGGTTACTCCAGTACTGAGTTGACAGAGCTTAGCCTCCAGTTTGGCTATATGGTTGCATCTCTCACATGTGTTGGAATTTGTTGGGAGGAGGAGAGGTTTGTCTGTGTACATGAGGCAGTTGTAACATTGCCTCAAGATTCCCAGATTCACCAGCTGGACCGGAGAGGAGATTGACAACTGACCTTTGGACATGCTAGAATAGTATTGGGAATTCCTTTATAATTGAAAAAAGGGCCAATGGGGAACAAGGTACTCAAGAGGAGTTTGTGAGGGTGTAGTGCTTTTAATTTTTTAGTGCTGACTTATATAATTGCTTTAGTGAGCAAGTGCCAGGTAACTTAAATGCAATGTGTTACAGGTAACTTAAATGCAAAAATGACAAACAGTAACTTTCTTTCAAGTGAAACAAGGAAATAAGTAGAGTAAGCAATGCAGATATCACTAGGGATCCACAGAAGCACGGAAAAGCCGCGTTTTAGGTGGAATTAGCGTTTCAGGGAAATAACAAGCAAACAAACAACAAGCATACAAACAAAACTAGATTCAGCAGGCCTGGATCTAGTCTATGCTACAGCAAACAAGGTGTACCAATTTATGTTCCATAAAACTAACCATTTCATGTTGTGTACCTTTCCATATAATCAAAATATCGTCCAAAAAATGGAAGTATTTGTGGTTATCAACCTCCAGTGGTTTACTATCATTAGTTCGAACGGCAAAACATTTGCCGTTCGAAATAATGAAAAGTTAAACCGAAACAACACATTTTGAGCGTACAAAATGTCGCCCCAAATTATCGACACATTTGAGTCAACATTGTCGCTGAAAATGTGACGTGATAGCCGTATTGGAGCTGATGTAAATCAACTCCTATACAACATATCACGTTTTTGCACGGGGGCAAGCCCCCCTGCTACTTATTTATTCCAACTCCAAGATCGTACTACAGTGGGGATATGGACGAATTTCCTATCCTCACTGTACCACGATCTCGTACATGTAGTCGAACACACTTATGCGAATGTACTACTGCATTCTAATAAGTGTGTTTGACTATCCACTTCACTTTTCATTTTACGAATGACATTCTCATTTTCGACAGTATAACTGCCGACAGCATGTTGTTCGCAAAAATGATAGTAAACCACCTCCAGTCATGGAGTCGATGCTCCCTAGCTAAATGTGAAAAAAAATAATCTAAGATTGGTCCTACATCTCGAACTAGCTTGCTACCCAGAATCTCACAACTAAATTGCCCTCCTATATTCAAAAATGAATATAAGTGCAAATGCATAAGATACAAGATAAGCTCCAGTAAACACTTGCTCTACTTCATCATATAATTAACTGTGAAAAATTCAGTCCAGCAAGGAATTATGGTTGTGTACTACAGTTAGCCAAAGTATAACTCTTTGGAAATATATAAATACAAAATGATTCTACTACAACTTAACAGTATTTCAAAAGATGCACTAGTTTTTCCTGTCTCAGTACTCATGTGTACGCACAAGTGTGTGTGTATGTATATATATATATATATATATATATATATATATATATATATATATATATATATGTGTGTGTGTGTGTGTGTGTGTGTGTGTGTGTGTGTGTGTATATGTGTGTATTTCTGAAATGGGATGAACTGCATTGTTTTGTGTTATTTTTTTCTGTTTATTTGTGTATATTTCATAATGCAAATGGAATTGTATGTCTGAGTTTTTATAATTTTTGTTCATATTTTTACTTCCTTGCATGTTTTTTTATGGGCATTGCACTATATATTCTGCTCACTGCTTTTTGTATTTTACCTTTTGCATTTTCTTCTTTAATTTTAACTTTTACATGTTTAGATTCCTTTGTGTTTTTATAACGTATTATCTGTTAAATATTTGTGGATTGGCTCAAGTCATGGCTGAAAAGAATTCAAGGGCCAGCTCACTTATTCAGTTAAAAAATAAGTAGATAAACAAATAGAAAAAGAAGAAAATAAAAAAAAAAAACAGCTCTTCCTTTGAATAAAGGCAGAACTGTGGCAGCTTTCCATGAGCTGGGGAAGTTATTGCGACTATGGACAAAGTTGAAGATTTGGCAGTGAGAAATAGAAACTATTTACAATGTTGACACATGCCTTCATAAATTTAAGGAGTCCAACAACTTCACATTTAGTTAAGTAATAGATGAGTATTTTTAAACACTGCACTCAATACAGAGGGCCAATACAGTTTTGATATTATATACCATGGTCCTCTGTAATTCATAAAAGTACCCAAAACATGAAGAAGATCTGTCTGTTTCTGCATATCTGGACTGGATCAGGTATGAAGTTGGGATGCAAATGAATGGGACCACCACTGGCTAGGATTCACAAAGCCCTAAATCAGGGAGTAAGGGATGCCCGATGAGGCCATACTTTATAGGCATACATGTGCAGACTGACTGCAAAAACAGAGAGATTACAGCAAATGATCACTCAGCACAGATGAAGCATTTCCCAGCAGAACATGCCTGAGCATGAACATCATTAAAAATCCTAAAATAAAAGGGATGGAAGTATAGTTGCAATAACCATTACATAACATAACATTGACAGCTGTTGTGGCACCACTGCACTGCAACCCAGTGATAGTGACAGTGACTCTGCAGGTCCTCACCCAAAAGAAACTCCCTGTAGTAGATCCATATAGGCAATGAAATGAACCTCAGAGCTAGCCCAGCTCTTTGGCATAGAGGAATGAAGCTCCCAGAACATGGACCAAAGCTCCAGAGGTGGTGGTGTCTCCATATTCATAAAGGATATGCACACCTCCAGACTAGTAGCCCAGCATAATGCATCTGAGATACTTCAGGTACAACTAACATTGGGTAAGACACCGATTCAGGTCAAAGCCTGCTATAGATCCCCAACCATGTCCCAAGACTCTCACTCCCTGTTCCTAAGCACCCTGGAAACTATTAAGGTCCAACCCAATACTCTTATACTAGGTGACTTCAACCAACCTTCCATCAACTGGGAAAACTACTCATGCACTAATACACTGGCCCATCTCTTCCTGGAATACATCAATTCCAATGCCCTGGACCAGCTCATTCTTACTCCCACTAGAAGAAGCAACATCTTTAACCTGGTTATTACTAACATGGGTAACTGTTGCTCAACACCAATAGTCAATTCCTCCCTGGTTAGATCTGACCACAAACTAATCTCCATGGAAATCCACATCTCACCCACACCCTCCGCAAAGGTAACCACCATGAAAAACTTCTCCACAGCTGACTTTGGGTTCCTAAAAACAGAGGTGGCTAACTTCACGGCACCCATATCAATGGAAAATAGATGCATGACTGCCAAATCATACACCAATGCACTGTACAAACACATACATAAATGCATGGAACTAGCCATACCCAACAGAACCAAGATGCTCGCCTCCAAAAAAGGAAGCCAATCTGGTGGTCCCCTGCTATTAATAAACTCTACAACAGAAGGAAGAAACTGTTGCAGAAAAAGGTGATGTCCCAAGATTGGAAAAACTCCCTTATTAGCCTCAACAAAAAGTTGAGATTCCTCATCAAAACCTCTAAAGCCAGCTATGAAGGCAGAATTGCAGCAGACACTAAAAACAACCACAAAGCCTTCTATAATTATATCAAGAATCTCCACGGCAATACCCAGGTTTGCTCTGAGTTACTGCACAATGGTACCTCCTATACTGAGCCAACAGATATTGCCAACATAGTGGCCAACAGATTCAGTGCCAACTTTACCCCTCTCTCCCCCCTAAAGGACCAGTCACAATACCAGAGGAATGCCAGGCACCCAGCATTGCTGCAGCATAGGTTAAAGCTCCATTGTCCAAAGCCAAGAATACAGCTTCCATGGGACCCAACAATATCCCTGGATGTGTTCTACATGAACTACAAAGTAAACTGGCACCACATCTGTGTGCCCTGTTCAATCACAACCTCAGCTCAGGCTTTGTTCCTACCAAATGGTGCACTGCTACAGTCATCCGTCTCCATAAAGGGGGAGCAACTACAGACTCTGGGAGTTATCACCCCATTAGCCTGATGAGTCTGATATGTAAGGCTATGGACCTAATTAACAAGGATATAGGGAATCTCCAAACTCTACATCCTACACAATTTGGTTTTGTGAAAGGTAGATCATGTCTGCTCAACCTGGTTGACTTCTTTGAGTCAGTCACCAGAGCTGTGGATGAGGGCAAGGCAGTTCATACAGCATACCTCGATCTGGCCAAGGCCTTTGATACCATTCCCCACTCAGGAATTATTGATAAATTCACCAAACTAGGCATCAACCCCTATATCACTAAGTGGGTTGCAAACTGGCTGACAGATAGAACCCACAGTGTGAAAGTAGCAGAATCAAAGTCAGACTGCCAACCAGTCACAAGTGGAGTCCCACAGGGATCTGTCCTGGGTCCTCTCCTGTTGGCATCTACTTCTCAGAAGTCCAGGCCAACATGGAGGGACTCTGGCTGACCAAGTTCACAGATGACTGCAAGCTGGGAGCCATTATTAACTCCCCAAGTGATGTAGACATCCTACAGAAAGGCTTCACTGAGACCAGTGACTGGTATCGATACCATGGCCTTAAGCTTAATGCCAAAAAATGTGTCATCATCCCCTTTGTGAGAAACTCACTTCCCACTAATTATCACATCAATGAGAGGCCACTGAACACTGAAGGTGTTATAAGGGATCTGGGGACACAGGTTGACAGCAACCTCTCCTTCGACCACCACATTGCCACTGTGGTCAGAAAATCCTTTTATGTGACACATCTCATTACCAAGGGTTTTGCATCCAGGAAGAAAGAGGTCATCATGTCTCTCCACTCTTCCCTCATTAGGCCAATCATCAAGTATAATGCCCCATTTGGCATGTACCTCACTAGACACATGCAACAGCTGGAAAGGCCACAAAAGTACCTCATGAAGAGGATTCTAGGCCTTAAACACATATCCTACATGGACAGACTCAAAAAACTCCAGCTATTCTCTGTCTCATATCGTCTACTAAGAGGCAATCTCTGCTTGACTTGCAAAGCCATGTCTGACCCAGCTGTGTTAGAAATGCTACATCTAAAGAAATCGAAATCCCTCCGCACCGCATGCTGCGGGGACCTCAACCTCATTACCATAATCAACAGAACATGCTGGAGGGACAGGTTCATAACCCAAAGACCGCCCATGTTCTGGAATAGACTTCCCATGCATATCAAGCAAAGCACCTCAGTGGCCCTCTTCAAGAGAAATCTTGATGAGTGGATGGGAAATAGAAAGTTCACCTAGGGATCACTGCAGTGGTTCTACTTGATAGAAGCACTAGGAACTAAAGCACAATGGCAGGGCACTTCTACGGGCTAGGCTTGTAAAGGCGCCAGGGCCATTAGTCTAGTACATACCTCTGAACCTTATGAACCTATATGGCACAGATGATGCAAGTTTGATGAGCAGCTAAGGTGATGGAACAGCCAGACATGGGAGGGCATTAGAGATGTAACCTTTCTTTCCCACCCTGGGGATAGGAAAATTTGTGGTCTCAGTCAGCCATTGGAAGGAAATAGCATACCATTGCAGTGATGCAGGTGCTCATATCAACCACTAAGATGTAGGATTATGGACCTAACCACAAACCCCTGAAGACTGCCTCTGTAATGACTTCCTGAAGTGGGAGGGTTGATAGTAAGCAAGGAACAGGGGAAACAAGTGATACAAAAAATATACATCTCAGGATTTCTCCAAATGAGTGACTTCAATTTTTGTTGGAAAAATTGTTAAACTCTTTCTGTGGAGCTATATTGATTTTCATTATTGAACTTCTTACAGTCCAATAAATTGCAACAACAACATTTTCATCAGGTTTGAGACAGTTTTTCAGAGCCATAGCCTGCTCACCTAGCTCCTGGTGCCACTTCCCAACTTAGCAACCCACCCCTGAGCTCTTAAATCAAGAGCAAACAAAAAAAGTACATGAGCTTACACAGTAGAAAGCCAGTTGGTGCATTGGTACGTTTGAAACAATTAGCTTCCTACTTCCTAATCTGATTCACAGCTGATTCAGGGAAGAGCAACAAAAAAGACTTTTGGCATACACAGTAGAATGGCAACTGGTACATTGGTACATTTGTACCAATCAACTTCCTATGGGTACATTTTTACTAATCAGCTTCCCATTGGTACATTTGTACAAATCTGCTTCCTACTTCCTACAGCCAATCCAAGCCCCCTCCCCCACTCTTTAGCAAAAAAACAAAAGAAAAACTCTAGTTTAAGACACGGTAATAAACTGATTGGCCATTCAGCTTTCCTACTGCAGACCCATGCCCCCTTAGCTATTCAGGTGAAGAACAACAACAACAAAAAAGGTAACAAAAAATCATGAATGAAGTGCACTTCTGCACCTATCAGTTGCACCCTCTAACACTTTATGCTGGGGACAACTGACTCCTTTGCCCCCACCCTCGCTATTCAACTGAACTTTGTTGTGTAGAGGGATAAAGCCCCGACTATGTTGCAGGTGACCTGAGTTTGAATTCAGTTCAGACACTTAGAAGCAGGCAGGGGAGGATGAGAGTGAGTCATACCTCTTGGCTCAAGAAATCTGGACAAAGCCTACAATAATGGGAGGGGTGACAAAGCCCCAAAAATAGTGATAGATTTTACATTTACAAACTTAGAAAGTTGCTAGAATATCAGGATTTTTGTTAGCATACATTTTCTGAAGGATATGAAGCCTGGAACGCAAATGTGTGTCATTATTTAGTGACTTCAATTCTCGGTGTTTTGCCACAAAACAATACATTTTATGAGGAAAGGACCAAAAATATGTGGCAAAAATCTGAATGTTCTGCAAAAATCTGGACAGTTGGGAGGCATGGAGTGAGTATCCACTACTGGCTCACCCTTGTTGGGGGTAGGGAGGTGGCTCTGTGTCTCCACATGTGTGGCACCTAGTGTATGCATTGGGTGCCTACCCCATTGTGCTCGAGTCTATTAAGTTCACACTCCCATATGTAAGTTGCACTGTGAGCCAAGGGGGGGGTCGGTGGGCATGTGTTTTCTCAGATGATAGCTATTGCAGAGCTTAGAAGAGCCACCAGAGGAGAAAAGGCTGCAACACCAAGGGAGAGGGTAAACAAATCGGCTTCCTATTGAATTGTCAAAAGCTTAGGTTGTCTAATGCTTAATCATCGACACCTAAGCGTCAAACGCTTACAATAGCGAATGGCCACATCATCAAATTCTTTCCTCGGGAAAGAATTTGTGTGGCCGTTATCAGGGATTTACACTTTCCTCGATGTACAGCGATCTCGGAGTTGGTATATTTAGTTAGGTGATTGTGGGAGGCGAAGCCCTGCACTATGTTTGGGTGTGTTTGTTTATTTTGTTTACAGACAGCCACCCGAATTCTTTCCCGAGGAAATAATTCGATGATGTGGCCGTTCGCTATTGTTAACTTTCGACGCTTAGGTGTCGATGTTTTAGGATTTGACAACCTAAGCTGTCGATGTTATGATATAGATGGAAACGAATCCGCAGAACTAGCAAGCTAACCTGCTCGCTACCAACTGACTCTTGTCATAAGAGGATGAGCTCATGAGGGATTCCCAGGCATGAATGAATGGGCCTTCAGATTCTAGTCTCACCTGTGAATTCCCAGTTCTCCTGACTTCATAATGAATGGATAACCGGGTGCAGACTAAGATGGCATTGGGCTTGGTCCTGTGTGGGGGGATGTGCAAATAATATTGAAGATAAATCCAGATTTAAGAAATGAATCTTACCAATGACTAGTCCAGTCTAAAGGGTTACTGTGTTCAAACAGCTTATGTGGCAGAAAATGTATCCTGTATGTATAATTATAGCTTTCTTCTTAAAATAAGAAAATCCATCAAGGTGCTGAAAACAATGCATATTCCCACTTTACAGAAAACATAAGTCAGCCAAATTCTAAAGGTCTAAAAAGACAGTCTAAAGTGCCCTTCATCTCCTTTATTGTGAACATTCCTTATAGAAGGTTTTTATCTCATAAGCTTAGTGTCTTTTGGGAAGATTTTGTGTGTCATACACTGCATTTATTCAGTTTAAAAATATCATCAATTAACAGGGACAACCATCTGATTAGAATAAATAAATAAATGAAACTAAGTGCACTTTCACACTGCTTTTACAAAACAATTTTAAAGATAAAGCCATAAATAAATATGTAAAGTGTCTGTGATTTCAATATTTTTCTTTTTTTTAAAAAACATTCTTATTTTGTTTTTATTATAAACATACGCAAATGTACATATAACAAATACAATAAAACAATAACACAACTATTTACAATATTTACATTCATCCATGATAAACAATCATTTTATCCATGAGAAGTTATCAGTATTTGTTCAAAAAGTTTTCTAATTTTTGCTATACTATTTTTTATGAGAAATGTTATGAGTTCTATAACAAATAGTTTGCAGTTATTTTTTTACAAACAACTTTTGCTAAATTAATAAAACCTTTAAACATCAAATATTGTTTACTTTTCCAGTTCAAAGTAATAACTTTTCTGGCAATTGCAAGAACTGGCCAGAGTAACTGAATCTGAGATTTAGGTATTACATTAGGTATAGGAACATTGAATATGATTAGTAAGTTAGAAATATGACAGTTATCAGACCTTAAAGCATTTACAAAATATATGAAGTCTTTCCAGTATTGAACAACATTTCTACATTCAATGAACATGTGAACCCAGTTGGCCTCTAGTAATTCATCACATTTCCAACATTTACTTTCACTGTTTTTGAGCATAAGATTCATTTTATGTGGAGTATAGAAACTCCTATTCATAAATTTCCATGTATACAATCTCCAATATAATGAAGAAGAGGTACCATACGTAGAATTCAATAACAATTTTGTAGCTTCATCAAATATTTGTTCTCCATTAATCTTTACATAGTAATTCCAAAAATCTGAGTAAAACTTTAGATTGTCTTCTCTTAGTATCTTATAGATAGGTGAAATACTTAATTTTTGATTATCTGTCTTTTCAAGACACCTAATAAAAAGCTGAATCAAACTACAATCAATTATATTTTTAAAGTTATTAAATATTTGATTAATGCCATAAGAAAAATGATCAAACTTCTTATTAAATAAACAAAATTCACGTAAAAGCCAATGAACTCTACTTAATCCATATTGTTCCTTAAATTGATTTCCTATAGTTCTGACATCAGTTATACAATCTCATGTATTGTTTTCCAGCCAGATATACAGGTAGGTGTGATCCAATGTAATATTACATGAATTATAACTGATTTGGAATAAAGATCTAAACTAGGGAATGCTATCCCATTACTATTCCAAGTTCTAATGTGCCATTTATATGCAATCCCAGATTTTAAGGGGAACTATAAAAATTTAAGCAGCATAGAATCTAATTTTTTTAATAAGTTTTTGGGAGGGGCTAGTATCAATGACTGTACATAAAACAAAATTTTAGGTAAATTTATCATTTTAATTTAAGAGAGCCTATCTTCCACTGTGAAGAACATTTTATTCCATCTTTTGATTAGTTCACTAATGGTGGTTATTAAATTATTGTAGTTTAGTTTAACAGACTCTTTCCATGTACTCTTTATACTGACACCCAAATATTCTAATACATCATTCTCCCAATTAAACTGGCTATTCTCTCTTAGGTTTTTGTTGATCTTTTTGTTAATTAGTAATGTTTTTGATTTATTATGATTAAATTTAAGCACTGAAATTCTTTCAAACTTGCATAAGGTGTTTATAACATCATGCAAAGAACCATCAATGTCACCCAACATTAACAACATATCTTCAGCAAATAACTGCATCTTAGGACAATAATCCTTAATAATTTGAAAGCCTTTTATATTTTGCTTGTTTCTGATATATGTAGCAAAAGGTTCTATTGAAAGAGCAAACAATAATGGCGACAAAGGACAACCTTGTCTAGTTTCCTTGAGGATTTTTAGTGGTAAGAATAGATATGATCCAATTTTCATATAAGCTTATGCCCCACTATAAATTTTCTTTAAGTTGATAAAATCTGAGGAGAATTCAAAACCAATCAGAATTCTTTGTAGCTAAGACCAACTAATATAATCAAAAGCCTTTTCTTTGTCTAGGCTGATAATAGCTGTTTTTTGTATTTGCATGCTATGTCTATTAATGATAGTAATTTAATAATGTTATCTTGCACTTTTCTATGAAGAATGAACCCTGTCTGATCATTATGTATTAGATTAGGTAATATTTTCTTTATTCTATTAGCTAATATTGTCGTGAAAATTTTATAATCAGTGTTTAGTAACGAAATTGGCCTATATGAATTGCAAGATTTGGGGTCCTTACCTTGTTTTAATATGGGGGAGATAATTGAGTATTTCCACGATGGGGATGTTATACATTTTTGCTTAACCATAGTAAAGGCAGTCATCATTTTCTTTGTTATATATTCAGGAAAAATCTTATAGAGTTCAGGAATTATTCCATCCAGTCCTGGAGCTTTATTATCTTTTAAATTTTTTATTTGCTCTTTCACTTCTGTTAGTGTTATTTGTTTATTTAATATGTTATTTTGTTGCATTGACACCTTAGTAGTTATATTTTCTTGAATAAAAGTATTTATTACATTATCTGTCTCCAAAAGTGGTATATTATTATTTATATCTTTATAGTAGTTTTTGAACACTTCTAATATGCCCATTAAATTAGATGTACTCTTAACTGAACCATCACTTTTATATTTAATCTCATTAATAAGATTTTGATTGTTTATTTTTTGGGATCTTACCGCTATTTTATGTAGATGTTTGGGATTTACAGCATAAGATTATAATTTCAATTTTTCCAGGTTTATGGCTACCTTATGATTCAGTACTTCTAAGTATTTTTGGTTTAACTTAGTAATTTTGTTATGTGCTACTTTATTTGGTTTTGCATCCATTTTTATCTTGTCTATTTTTTTGTAAGTCTAAAAGTTCTCTGTCCCACTCTCTCCTTTTTTTAAGGCACCAAGATTTTGTTCTACCATATATATAAACTTTAAAGGTGTCCCACAGTATAGTATCAATCACTTCACCATTATCATTTGTTTCCATAAACATGTCTATTTCTTTCATTATCCATTCCCTAAAGCCATTTAACTTAGTTATATAAGCAGGAATTCTCTGCAGAAATCTTAAATCATCTGTATGTGTGGTTAATGTAAAGTTTATAGCATTATGGTCCGAAAGTGGACAAGTCATTATAGATATGTCACTTATTTTAAAGTATATATTATTTGATACAAAGACCTTATCAATGTTTGTTTGTATACCAAACCGATATGAATAGTGAGTATAGACCAAGGAATAATGTTCTCTTAGACTGTGTATATCTTTGAGGTTCATCTGGTTTGTAAAGTAATTTCGCTTCTTGGCTTGAGATGTTAGTTTTATTTTACCATTTTTTGAAGTATCATTGCCTGATAATAGGCAGTTGAAATCACATGTTGCTATAATTTCCCTTTTTGCATTTAAAGTAATCAGGTCCAGATATTTGTCAACATATTTAGTACTCAGTCCTGATATCCAATATGTATTAAGTGAAGTATAATACTTCCTATTGATTTCCAAAATAACCATGCTTAGCATCCCATCTTTATCTGAAAATGTATTTATAACTCTTGGCATAGTATAGAATAAGAGTGCCCCTTCTCTTAGTCTGAAAACATGAATCAGCCAGAATGGTATAGCCATTGAATGAGTATTTTTGTAGATCTTTTTTTTAATAGTTGGATTTCCTGTAAAAAGATGATCTGGGCTTTATGCATTTTGATATGTTTAAGTAAACCAGCTCTTTTGACATTATTTTTTAAACCATTAATATTTAATGATAAACATTTATAAGCCATTGACTATAATGTGTATATTACTAACTGAAAGACCTTTCTTCCGTGTTGACTTGAAATCTACTGAAAACGTAATTATCATGGATGCATAATGTGTATTAAGCACTAATTTCAAAAACCCAAAACTATTGACAAACACATACATGTAACATAAAGTTTCTGATTTAGTTAAAAACCATCACCATCTACCACCTCTCCAACATCAAACAACACAAACTATCCATCTCTGCTTAGAATATAGTATAAAAATAAAAAAGAAAAGCATTATGAAAGCAACTAAAGAAATCTGAATCCATGAAATATACATTAGAATGAGAGTGTCCTATATATCTGAAGCTATATGACTATGTAACATACGATAATAGCACCTCTAATATGTAGATATGCCAGACATACGTAGATATGCCAGACATACACATCAAATCAAAGTATGTATAAACATTAGAAGCTGAAGGTTAAGAAGACTGTCATTATTTCCAAGACTTTTCAAGAAACATCAGATAATTTAACCATTTTCTCAGTCATCTATCTAACATTTTTCATGTAAGGATCTGTTGAATATATATATATATATATATATATATATATATATATATATATATATATATATATATATATATATATATATATATATATATATATATATATATATATATATATATGTATAAATAATACTTATTACAACATAACTATTATATTTTGCAATTATACACATATTACTCATATGTATTAATATCTATGTTGACGTCTTTCATCACAGGGAGAGAGAGAAAAAAAGGGGGGCCTCACAACCCTCTGTTTAGTTACTAAAGGTTTAGTTATATAACATAAGTCTGATGTTAATATGCATAATGAGTTTTCTAATGCAGCTTCTAGTTCACTTGATGTCATTTAGTTACTGATAGTGTCATTGCATCTGCAGAATATATTCATCTATAAGAGAACATAGGCATTTTCAAAGGAGTTAAACACTTTTATCAGAACTAATTATTTACCATTTAAAGTATCCAGTGAAGGATCACAGAATTTCAAGAGAAAAGAATTCTAAGTACAACCATTTAACAGGTTTAAAAGGTCAAATGATGTCATTACTTTTGTTTCCTCAAGCTGCAGCTTCATAAACTTGTTAAAAAGTATCTAAATAGGCTCATGCACAACAGAAGTTGTCTCTAGTGAAGAAAATAGCATTTTCGGTGGGAAATTCAAATCTTGAAGCTTTTAGAGTGTACAGAAAGCAAAAAAAAATACTCAAACTGTCTTGTCAGTGCATGTCATGAATCTCCACAATGAGAACAGTCACACAGACCACCAGTTTCCTCACAAAACATCAACATCATGAAAAAAATAACCCTTTCATATAAAAATAGCTATTTAGAAGTAACAACAGCTGCCTCAAATCAGAAATCATATTATAACATTTCGGTCATTTACCCACTAGTTAATCAGGCCAGAGAGAGAAAAAAAGGAACCTAGTATATATATATATATATATATATATATATATATATATATATATATATGGGTTACTGTTGTATTATCGAAAACACAATCCATTGAATTGGGTTCCCGATAACACACTTTAGCGAAAGTGCATATTGTTGAAAGTGCATACTGTCGACAATATGCACTTTCACTAAAGAAATCAACACCAAAAAAAAAAAACACATGAAACAGTGTTATGCAGGGAGGCAAGCCCCCCCTGCACCCCCCACACCCTCCTACTTTATTATTCTCCCTCCGAGATCACACTACAGTAGGGAAAAGGGAATATTCCCTTATCCCCACTGTACCATGATGTCAGTGATAGCTTTGTTAATTGTAAATCAACACTATATGTTGATTTACAACTAATGGTCCATACAAACTGCATGCTTACTTTAACTTCCCACTCCCCATTTAGCGAAAGTGCATTTTCGATAAAATGCACGTTCGCTAAATTGTGTCCGCCGAAACACTGTTTCGATAAACCGTGTTTCGACATTAAGACAGTGACCCATATATATATATATATATATATATATATATATATATATATATATATATATAAAACTTGCATTTAGCTATCTATAGAACACCATTAATGTACTGTGTTAATGTTTAAATGTATCTAAACAAAGAGTCTAAAATATCTAGTTAGAAACATTAATCAAAAACACCTTGTTACCCCACTACTGACCCACTAGAAAAAATGCACTTTGGTATTAAGTCAAATTATAATATTACTGAAGAATTAGAAGACATACATAATTTGTAGTTATTTAAAAGGGAAAAGTATATAAAGTACTTATAATGGGGACAAGAGAGAAATGGAACATTGGTAACAAAAAAGAATAGGAAGAAAGAAGAGAGAGAGAGAGAGAAAGAGAGAATGTTATTTAAATATTTAGTACTATATGTAATTAGGAGAAGAAGATATTGAAAGGAAAAGAGAAAGTTAATAATAAAAATTATTCCCATTACCTTACAGAATAGAGACTTTCCAGAATCAAATATATTATGATTCATAAAACAAAGCATTTAAAATTAGAAGGAATTTATTCATTTGTCCTTTAGTTTCTTAGTTTTGTTTGCTCCTTTCTTCACAGGCCATCCATTTTTTGTTGCCTGTCTGTTCAAACTCTGGGATGACCATTCCATTTCTTCTATGTCTGTCTATTTTCTTCTTTTGTTTACATTCTACTGCTTCTGGTAGGGAATCAAAGATCTTCACTCCTTCTGGCAAGGTGATTTTTATTCTTGCAGGAAAAAGAATTTTAGCTTTAATATTGGCTTTTTTCAAGGACTTAATTAGAGGAACACACTTCTTTCTTCTAGATATGACTGTAGAGATGTAGTCATTGTCAAAACGAATAACTTTTTCACCCATCTTGATGGGGGAAATAGTCCAAGTTGATTTCAGCACTAAGTCCTTGTCTTGTGAGGAAAGAAATCCAACTATTATAGACCTGGGGTTAGACGAACTCAGAGATGAAGCTGGATTTGCCAGGGACCGATGAGCCCTCTCAATTCCTAAAGAAAGGGATTCAGGCATGTTTAGTGCTGATGAAAACCACTTATTGAGGAAATGAATTATGTTAGCACCCTCTTCTTTCTCGGGAATTCCATATATTCTTATGTTATTCCTCCTTGATCTACTTTCAAGATCTTCCAGTTTCTCAATCAGCCTGGTGTTTTGTTTCAAAAGAAATTCATTGTGATGTTCATTTTCTGTCACTCTAGTATCTAGGTCAAGTTACTGTTTCCTCTATGGCAAGAATCTGTTGAGTTTTTTTTTTTACTATTCCATTTAGAAGTTCCAGTTGTTTACTGCATTCTTGTTTGATAACATCCATTTTGTTTTCGAATTTGTCCATTTTTAGTGACAGTTCTTAGATATTTGCTATTATAAGATGTAGTTCTTTTTTCGTTGCACTCTCCTGGTGTGGGTTCTTCAAATTGCTCATCATGAGATCTCCCGTAGAAAACTTCTTGACAGGAATAATTTAAAAATTCTCTTGACTATGTATTAATTTTTAGAAAATAATAAAGAGTCTATGTTAATCTAACTTTTAGTATACTTTTAGTTAGATTTTTCTAAAAATTAAACTATATTTCCTGTCAGGATATTAAAATCTAAGCAGAGCTATGGATTTCTGCTGCTATCAGACTGGCATCTTGGCCACGCCGATTTCAAGATTTTTCTAAAAAAATTTCCCGCCATCAAGTTTGTATACTATTGATGGATAACAACTAAAACTTGACAGAATAGTAAAAGATCTTGACTTCCTTGTAGATGACAGGCCTTTGTGGTAATTCAAGACAGAAATCCCCTCCACTTTTGCAGATAAGTGTTCCTTGTAGCAGATCTGCTGGCCTCATTAAGGATGTTTATAACTAGCCTGGAAAAGGAATCACCATTAGGAATTAAAATTCTGTCTTCCAAGCTGAAATAAATCACCATTTTGAGATTGGAATTTAATACTTTTTCATGTTGTTGAAATAAGAAAGACTTGTGAAGATGCAAGAGCCACAGAGAAAGAGTGGCCAGTTTTGTCACAAGACAGAACCATAACGCTGTTGGTGAAGAAGGAAGTAAGAGAATGATATTGGCAATGTCTTTCTTCACTTATAATAGTACCTTCTAAACCAGAGAGAATGGAAGGAAAGAATAATGACAGGTTTATGTCCATAGAAATGAAGAAAACATAGAACTGACTGATGAGAAAGTAATGGTTTGAACTTGATTGTTGAGATATGTGGCAAACAGGTCCAGTTTTGTCATGCTTCACAACTGTACAGTGTTCTGAAACATCTGTGGATCCAATTTACATTAATGAATTTGAAGTATTTATATGCTAAGTGAGCCTGTCAGTTGGTACTATAAATCTGAGTGATGTATTGTTGCTAGCTGCGGCTAGGCTGAATGATGTAGTACTAGATATGTCTGTTTAGAAATCTGGACAGATCTGGCTCCCTTTTGTTATTTTTGTTATTGTTTATTACATTACTTTGGTACTATCTGGACTGACATATATTTATCGTTTTATTTTATTCACTCTTTAGTGAAGGTAACCCACAAAGAAGTCGTCTTGAACAGCTTCAAGGCTCAGTATACTGACATAATTTCTTTCATCTTAATGTGAATGATCTTCCCTTTATTGTAGCAACTTGTTGGCCTGCACAGAAAGATTTCCAAGCATATTTCAAATATTCTGCTGCTGAATTATTTTTGAAGAAAGCAAAACTATCCCTTTGCATAGGTTGCCTGAGCCCATCTAGCATAAGAAGTTATTTACTTAGAGGATTGGAAAGAGGAATTATTAAATTACTAAATCTAAAGATTGGTTCCACATATTTCTTAGGGTCCGCTGAAGTTTTCCCATGCACAGTCTTGCATATTAAACCAGGAGAATGTAAGATGATATATATTCTGGGCCCTTATGTATTGCCACAGAAAGATTATGATGTTACAGGGATGAAGATAATTTCTTAAGTTATTGTGGTCTCCAAAGATTGTATCAAAGAAATTGTCAAACTGATGTGTTACAATAAACATTCATGGGACTGAGCTACAAATAGGAAATCCTCCAGCTGTAGAAGGATGAGCATTTTTGAGGAGGTTTTCAAATGCTGGCAATAAACATTTGGTAAATACTCTGGGGATTATGGATAGCCTAAATCTCGAAGCTGAAACCTAAAAAGATTACGAGCTTCTTTTAGGACAAAATTTAGTCAAATTTGGATTTTGTTCTAGATTTTTCCATACAAAATTATCAATGAAGAAGGCTTACTTGGATTCTTTTTGACTGATTTCATCCAGGCCCACAAGCGCATATATATATATATATATATATATATATATATATATATATATATATATATATATATATATATATATATATCCTCAGTTGCATAGCTCTACAAATTTTCCTCAAGTACCGGAAATATCTGTTTACTCCAATACGCTAAGCCTGGAAAAATTAAGGAACATTAAACAGACCATCCATCAACAAAGCCAGTGTGCCAGCCATCCTAACAACATGTGCAGTTTCACTCTCTCCTATCTCATGAGCTGAGTTTTGCTACCAGTTTCCATCTACATTGAGTTGATAGCATGCACTTAGAACTCAGTTCTTGCAATCTCGTATAATCTCATATTTTGTACAGCTAGCCTTACATATGGTCTTGATGTGTTGCCTGCCTCTTACTTTGTTATGTTGTTACCATCTATATGACTTTTATTTACTTATTAACATTTAATTACCAGGAAAGTCTGACTGGGAAGGTGGCCATTTTCAGCAGAGGCTACGGAGAAAAGCTCCAAAGTATTACAAAAATATTTTAAGAGCAATACTTTTACAATCTTCAAAATAATGCAAAAACATCTACAGGTTAATTATACTAAATTATATATAACATGAAAACATTGGTTAAGAATAGATACAGCTTGTATGACAATGATTTAATATTCAGAGAAATTATATCCAGTTTATAAAGAAATTAAAGGTTAGATGGTGTAATGCAAACAGTAATTGCAATATGAAGTGAGAGAAAAAAGCAGGATTATGACATATTTATAAACAGAGTCAGGGGAGAGAAATTGATAGAAGTAAGGAATGAGTGAAGAAGGGAGAGTAAGGAGATATAAGGTACTAATAGGTGCTTGTTCATATTTAGGGATATAGTTTATTCTGGGGCAGAGCAAGAACAGAGACTGATTTTGGCAAGGAAATCTTTCAGACACTATTGACCTGATGGATACATGTAAGGAGTTCCAGGCCTTGGCAAAATGGTACGAGTACAGACCATGCTCAGCAAATTTGATATGTGTGTGGACAAAGAGGAGTTTTTGGTCATTGGAACACAATGACCAAATGGGAACATAATTGTGTAGAATGGTATTTAGTGTTGGACAAGCAGAGGAAAACTGGATAATTTTATAGGTGTAAGAAGTTGTGTATATGCTATTTGATGGAGTAGTTCTAAACAATTTAGGTAATTTAGTGTTATACAGTGGTGGGTTTTGAAAGGGCTATTTGCTGCAAATTTAACCACTTTTTTATAGCATTGTTCAAGTTTTGATTTTTGTGATGCCTGGAGGTTAGCAAGGATGGGAATGCCATAACGTTGTGAGGGGAGGAGGTAATTAGTGACTGGGATGATAAGTGCTCTGAGGTTCAAAACGGGGGAGTGTCAACTGTTCTTTTGCAATACCATAGTCATACCATATTTTTATACCATTTTCACATATTTAAAAGCTCCTTTTTATGAATCTGATAATTGTACAGGTATTGCTTTCTATCAACATATTATATAGTGATTATTATTATTATGTATCTGTATTTATGCCTGTCAGAAAATGTATAGCCACATATTACTGTTAACAATTGAATATGCATCTTTCTATGTGGAATGCAAGTAAAGAATGTTAAGCTGATAAGATACACCTAAAATCTGAGATAACTCCTGTGGAATAGCGCTATTGGGATATACAATAAGAACTCACAACATTCAATGTTGCCATGAAGAACCCTTCTTTCATATATGGTACAACTGCGTGATGCTAGTTGTAACGAGATCACCCTCCCTTCTTCATGAATCACCCACATCTCATAAATAATTTTCCAAGTAAAAGGTATCTTTACAACATCTTTTTATGTGTATATTTTTTCAGCTGTATTTTAAACATGGTATGTAATGCAGAAAATAAATGTGATAGGTAAAGTACTTACTGTTTTCAGATATGAGTTAAATCCATCCATTGTTTTGCTACATAGATATGTTGCCTGAATGACTAACATGACTTGTGAAATATTCTTGTGCCCTTACAGATAGTCCAGATACAATGTACCCTGGAATCAAATGCTGAAAGCTCAAGGCTTCATGTAAGTCTGCTGTACAGAAACTAATTATCTGGTCTGGGACTTAACAGTAATTACTGTATTGCTGCATGGATGTCTAGCGGTTTGCTGTTCCTGTATGTAAATTATTTTAGTTTTTCCAATTGAACTACTTTAATGCATTATCAAAAATATAAATTACACTAAATCAAATGTAAAGATTATGTGGTTATAAGGGAACATTTAAGTATATCAGCAATCATTGTATAGGAGCCCACAGGAGTGATGTACTTACATCTCCCTACCAAATTAATTTGAAGGGTTTCTTCTCACCTAAAAACATGTCCTGGTAGTTGTATATACCCTCATTATAATCATTCACTAATTACACCAAAATATCTTAAAGCTGAGGCTGTAAAAAAAAAAAATCACTCCCAAAGCCTCCTAGAAATAAGTATGTGCATATCTACTGTAAAGCGTTGCCTGAGCAAAAAACATTCCAAATCGACTACTCTGAACTACAGCATTAACTAAAACGTTTTATTGATAGATGATTCCATTGTTAGACACACTGACTCATCACTCACAAGACAAGATAAGAAGAAGGTTACAGTGAGGTATCTTCTAAACTCCAGGATTTCTAACATTACAAGGGTCCTAAGCAGCGTATCTCTTGAGAAATATGACTGCAGCATAGTTGCGGGCCATGTGGGAATGAATCACTTGAGACATAAAACTTTGAGGGGTACATAGAAAGGCATGTCAGAACTCAGCATAGGTTCATAGGAGTGTACTAGGCTAATGGCCCTGGGGTCTTTACAATCCTAGCCATAGGAGTACCCTGGCATCATGCCACCCGACCTTAGTTCCCACTGCTTCTGTCGAGTAGAGCCATTGGAGTTATCCCCGGGGTAAATTTTCTATTTCCCATCCACTCATCAAGATTTCTCTTGAAGAGGACAAAATGATTGGCTTCAACAATTGTCTAAGCTTTTGGTGTCATTCTAAGGGGATCCACTATCTGTCTGCCTGGGATGACATGGTCGACAGACCATGATGCTTTGCCAGAGATGGCCTGCACCTATCCCCCTTGGGATTCCAGATACTGGCTAAAGCTCTTGCTGCCCCTATAGTGCCTTTTTTAGGCAAGGTTCAAATGACAAATTCACCACTGTAACAGGAACAGGCAAGCAAAAACTGAGGGTAATGCTACTCAATGCTAGAAGTCTAAATCTCAAAATGCACTCCCTCGAGGCACTCATTAAAATGGAGAACATCGATATCTGTGCAGTGACTGAGACTTGGTTCAAGGTTCCAGAAAGCATCCCTGCATTACCAGGCTATAACTCATACCACACTTTTCGGCCACCTAACCTGGACCAGAACACCAAAGGCAGAGGTGTGTCCATATTCATTAAGGATATCCACACCTCCAGGCTAGTTGCTCAGCATAATGCATCCGAGGTTATCCAAGTGCAACTAACTCTGGGCAAAACTGCAATCCAAACTGTAGCTTGCTACAGATCCCCCACCATGACCCAGGATTCCCACTCCTCTTTTCTTGATATACTGGAAAATATTAGGGTTCAACCAAACACCCTAATAATGGGCGATTTCATCTACACCCACCATTAACTGGAAAAACTAATCATGTACCAACTCCTTGACTCAACGCTTTCTGAAATTCATAAATTCCAGTGCCGTGGATCAAGTTATCCATACCCCCACCAGGGTCAACAATATCCTAGACCTAGTCATTATCAACATGACTGACCAGTGTTCCACACCTGAAGTCAACTCCTCGTTGGTCAGATCCGACCATAAGCTAATCACCCTAGATATCCACATCCCGCCCCCACCCCCCATTAAGGAAATCATGGTAAAAAAAATCTCCAAAGCCAACTTCATGCTTCTTAAGACAGAAGTGGCGAACTTCATGACACCCATGCAGATGGACAATACAGTTATGACTGCTGAATCATACACAGATGCACTCTGTAAGCACTTACACGAGTGCATGGATCGTGTTATCCCAAACAAAACCAAGATGCTATCCTCCAAAAAAAAGGAAGCCAATCTGGTGGTCCCCTGCCATAAACAAATTCTACAACAGAAGGAAGACTCTGTTGTAAAAGAGAGTAAAATCCCATGAGTGGAGGAGTTCCCTGGTCAGCCTCAGTAAGAAGCTGAGATCCCTTATAAGATCTTCCAAAGCTAGCTATGAAAACAAAATCGCCACTGATTCTAGGGACAACCGCAAAGCATTCTATAGCTATGCCAAGAATCTCAGTGGCAGCACCCAGATCTGCTATGAGTTACAGCACAATGGCATGAAAATTACAGAACCAACTGATTTTGCCAATGTTTTGGCAGTTAGGTTCAGTGCTAACTTTACCCCCCTCTCACCCCCTAAAGGGCCCATATCTATACAGGAAGAATGCAGAGTTCCTGTAATCACAACTATGCAGGTAAAAGCTGCACTCTCTAAAGCCAAAAACACAGCATCCATGGGACCGGACAACATCCCAGGCTGCGTTTTACATGAATTTCATAGCAAACTGGCTCTCCACCTAAGCACCATGTTCAATCATAGTCTCACATCAGGCTTTGTGCCCACCAAATGGCGCACAGCAACAGTTGGCCCATTACACAAAGGGGGAGCCACCACTGATCCCTGGAACTATCGCCCTATTAGCCTGATGAGCCTGGTCTGTAAGGCCATGGATCGTATCATCATGGAACTCATAAACAAAGACATCGGTAACCTCCAATATCTGGATTCCACCCAGTTCGGGTTTGTGAAAGGCAGATCATGCCTCCTGAACCTGATCTACTTCTTTGAGGCAGTCACCAAAGCCGTAGACGAGGGTAAGGTGGTTCACACAACCTATCTTGACCTCGCCAATACTTTCAACACCATCCCCCATTCTGGAATTATAGCTAAACTCATTAAACTAGGTATAAATCCCTATGTCATAAGATGGGTTGCCAATTGGCTCACTCACAGAACCCACACTGTAAAAGTTGCAGACTCCAAATCTGACTTCAAACCAGTGACAAGTGGAGTACCACAGTGTTCCGTCCTGGGACCTCTCCTGTTTTGTATCTACCTCTCTGAAGTACAGGCTAACACAGAATGCCTTTGGCTAATGACGTTCGCAGATGACTGCAAACTAGGAGCTATAGTTGAGTTCCCAAATGATGTGGACATCCTACAGAAGGGCCTCACTGAGACAGATGTCTGGTGTCAGGGCCATGGCCTCAAGCCCAATTCCAAAAAGTGCATTGTCATCCCCTTTGGTAAAAACTCTGTACCCATGAACTACCACATAGGCAGCAGTCTACTTAATGCCAAATGTGTGATAAGAGACCTGGGGACCCAGGTGGACAGTAGTCTCTCCTTTGATAATCACACTGCCACAGTAGTCAGGAAATCCTTCTACATGGCACACCTCATCACAAAAGGGTTCTCATCTAGGAAAAAAGAGGTCTTTGTTCCCCTCTGCTCGACACTCATTAGACCCATTATAGAGTACAATGCCCCTTTTGGAATGTACCTCACATGACATCTGCAGCAGCTGGAAAGGCCACAGAAGTACCTCACAAAGAGGATTACTGGCCTCAGACAGATGCCTTATACTGACCATCTCAAAAAAACTCCAGCTTTACTCTGTAGTATATCAGTTACTCTGAGGTGATCTCTGTCTAACATATAAAGCTATGTCAAACCCAGAGCTGTTGGACATGCTACACCTAAAGAAATCCCAATCCCTCCGAGCTACATGTTCTAGGGACTTAATCCTTGTCACCACAATAAACAGGACATGCTGGAGGGATAGATTCCTGTCCCAGAGACTTCCCATACTCTGGAACAAGCTACCCATCTATGTCAAGCAAAGTTCCTCATTAGCACTCTTCAAGAAAAATCTTGATAAGTGGATGGGAAATAGGAAATACACCCTGGGGATCACTTCTGTGGCTCTGCTCGACAGGGGCACAGGAAAATAACTTTCTTTGTTGGCTAGGCTTACTTAAGCCCTTGTGACGATACCATAGTACCTACCTATGAACCTATGAGGGTCAGTGAGGTGCTCTGTTTGACATGTATTGGAAGTCTATTCCATAGTATGGGCAGTTTCTGGGTTATGAACCTGTCCCTCCAGTACGTTCTGTTGATTGTGGTAATGAGGTTGAGGTCTCTGGAGCGTGTGGTGTGGAGGGAATTGGGATTTCTTTAGATGTAGCATTTCTAACAGAGCTGGGTCAGACATGGCTTTGTAAGTCAAGCAGAGATCACCTCTTAGTAGGCGATATGAGACAGAGAATAGTTGGAGTTTCTTGAGTCTGTCCATATAGGACAAGTGTTTAAGGCCTAGGATCCTCTTTGTGAGGTACTTTTGCAGCCTCTCCAGTTGCTACAGGTGTCTAGTGAGGTACATGCCAAATGGGGCATTGCACTTGATGATTGGCCTAATGAGGGAAGAGTAGAGGGAGACAATAACTTCTTTCTTCCTGAATGCAAAACCCTTAGTAATAAGATGTGCCACATAGAAGGACTTTCTGATCACAGTGGCAATGTGGTGATCAAAAGAGAGGTTGCTGTCAACCTGTGTTCCCAGATCTCTTATAACACCTTCTGTGTTCAGTGGACTACCATCAATGTGGTAATTCATGGGAACCAGGTTTTTCCCAAAGGGGATGATGACATATTTTTTGGCATTGAGCTTAAGGCCATGGTTCTGACACCAGTCGTTGGTCTCAGTGAGGCCATTCAGTAGGATGTAAATATCACCTGGGGAGTTAATAATAGCTCCCAACTTGCAATTGTCTGCAAACTTTGTCAGCCAGAGTCCCTTCGTGTTGGCCTGGACTTCAGAGAAGTAGATACCAAACAGGAGAGGACCCAGGACTGAACCCTGTGGGACTCTACTCGTGACTAGTCGGCAGTCTGACTTGGAGTCAGCTACTTTCACACTGTGGGTTCTATCTGTGAGCCAGTTTGCAACCCACCTAGTGATATAGGGGTTGATGCCTAACTTGTTGAGTTTTTCTATAATTCCTGAGTAGGGAATGGTATCAAAGGCCTTGGCCAATGCATGTTACAGATGCACGTAAGACACTGTCTTAGGATACCTACTGCTAAAAGGCTGGAAACAGAGGTGAAACTAGCAGGATAAACTTCCATCTTGAAACATGCTTAGCAATTAATGTAAATATAGCAAAGGGTCTATGTTACTATGGTAGAATGCAACAAATACACAGAATGAACTCTAGTGAATGGTATTTTTTTTGTCCCAGATGTTGCACCTTTTACAAGGAAGATGGAAAAAGGAGATAACCTTTTAGGGGATGCACTGTGCACTTAGCTGGTAGGAAAGTAAGAAACAAGCTAACTCAAGCTTTAGCTCCGTCCCTCCTTGATGGGTGAGTCCACATTGGTCACTGTCTCCCAGACCCCTCAACCAGCCTTTACACCACCCAAGCTGTTATTTGAACTCCTAACATTTGAGTCATAGTCAGGGCTTTATCCTTCCTTGCCACACAGCCATGCCAAGAACAATGTCATGCTTGTACTATATTTACAAGTACTGCAAGAAATTAAAGTAAATCTTTATGGGGAAAAATTGTGTTAAAGCAGCTGAAAGGAAATGCTGTGCTCACTGTTATACACAGATAAGATGAGACTGGGAGGAGTTTCCAAATTCAGTTTATAGTAAGAGCAGTCAGCTCAAGAACTCTGGTGCTCACTAGTATGAGCAGATAAGATGATAGATACCTAGTGGAGCTGCCATAGACAAATTTATAGTAAGGATAGGACTCAAGAGCCAATGAGTTTAAAACAGCAACAGGGACTGCCTTGATCAAACCAGGGATATATTGGGTTTAAGAACACAACAAGAACATGGTGGGAAAACTCTTAGATAATTAGCTCTTTTGATGAATGACCTGGAACTGCCTTAAAACAGGTTTAAGACCAACATTTAGATTACTTAAATGGCAAAATGCAGTGCAGCTATTAACTGGAATTAGTAATATAGGCTTAAAGATATTGGGTAAAACAGATACAGGCTGTTAAAATAAACATAAAAACAGATAAACTTACCTCTATTGTTGAATGGCTTAGAAATCTCTGTTATAGCTCTTTCTTTCTTCAACAGTTGACGCTTCTCCTCAAAATGGAAGACAAGTTGCACAGACAGCTTACCTGTGATGTCCTCCCTTGTAAGTACAAAATGTGCTGCTGCTGTTCATATCTATTGCGGGTTTATCTACATCAGCATATGAATACATGAAATTAAAATATTGTAAGTTCTCATGGATGTTCACTTCTAATAAGAAGAGACTTTCATTGTCCTTGGGCTGTTGACACATTAAATAAAATTCACAGAAAACTATGAAGCATTACAAGGGGAAGGTATAAAACATAATTAAAAATGGCTTTCTGAAACTTGTGACTTTCTCACTCAGATGAATAACAAATAGAATTCCTGAAGTCAGTAAAGAAGTGCCAGGTTTTAGAATGGCTGATGCACCATATAGGCAGCATTGTGAAACACTGGGTGTTATTTAGAGTGAAATTGTGGGAGGATAACCATTTAGTTACATCTAAAAAATTTAAAAAGTGAGGGCTCCAGGAATAGGAAAACATCAAAGGAGCAGGATAGACTAGCCAAGAAGAATAATGGAGAAATAGGGCAATGATTTGGTTTGGGGTCCTTTGGGGTAGCAGGAAAATGGTGGTGATCCAGAATAAAATATGCAAGCAAGAAAGGTGGTAACTAGCTGTTAGAAAGGTGCAAAGGGGGACTGTTGAGAAGGAGATAACAGGATACCACTAGACAGGATGGGATATAAAGGACAGGGAGAGAATGGCAGTACAAAAGATACTTAGGAATAGCCTTGTTCTGGGAGTAAAGGCAAGTGGTGTGACACAGAATAAGCTGAAAGTCAAAATCTGAAGATACAACCATGAAATGGAGGACAATGAGAAGGAAGACAAGATGGATGAATGGATGCAGAAAGCATTGGCAATTGAAGAAGAGGAGACAGTGACAGAAGTGGCCATGTAGGAACTATTACCCCAAGAAGTGCAGAAGGGGAGGTGTACCAAGTCATGTGAGAGAAACAAAAGTTGAAAGGGGCAGAACAGTTTGTAAGGTTTGTAGGATGAGTACTGAATGAAAGGAAAAAGAGATCAAATGCATCACATGAGTGAATACTCAGAATTTCTTTGCTGGGATTTTTACCTCTGTGGTGTTTTATTTTTTAAATGGCAAATGGCCTGGGTCATGCCTAAAAAAGATCCTCAAATTAGTGCACCTACCTGGTTAACAAACAGCTAACAAATAAATAAATAAATTACCACAGACCGTAAAAAGAACTAGAGATGGTAAAGCTGGAGGGCAAGAGTTTGCAGACAGGAGGGATAGGGACATGGGGCAGGAAGTATAGGGGCAAGATCCAATGTGAAAACAGAAGTGAGGGTTTGGTAACTGGACTCAGTAATAAAGGGGATTAAGATTCTTAGCAAGGGAGACATGGGAGATGGTAAAACTAGTTGCCAGGCTTACACTTACTAAGTAAAATATGGGAGGTGACCAAGGTAGTCAGCAGGCAGGATGCCTGAACACATGTTTTGGTGCTCATAGGTACAACTGATCTGTCAGAAGAGACACCTGAGGTGGCAGTAAACAGAGTAAGGCAGAAGCAGATATGTGCCAGAATAGAGGACTGGAGGTACTGTTTTCAGAAGTGTTACCTCTGTCAATAGCCAGTACCATAAGGAATTAAAGAATTAGGGTGTATAGTGACCTGCTACTGTAGGGGAAAAAGGAGAAGAGCTTAGAACTGGTAGGATGATGGAGGGCACATGACAGAGGGACATGCACTGTGTGAGGAAAAGGCACCATCTTAGCCCAGAAAGAACAGTGATGCTCAGAGATGTATTGGAAAGATGCATCTCAATGATTAGACCTTTAAATTAAGATGGAAGGGACAGGGAGTTCCAAAGACACAGAATAACTTGCAAATATTCAAAAGGTACAAAGAATAGAAAAAGGGCACAAAATGCAGGAGAGTGACGAACAAGAGTGACTGGGAACACTGCCAGGTAGTATTACTATGAAATTCAAGGATCCTATGTAAGAAGATGAACTGTTGCAAGTACTGAGAATGGAGGAGAGTTTGGACATTGTGGATACCACAAAAGCATGGGCACTAATAACAGGGATGAAAGATTGAGGTACCTGAGTATAGGTAGCTCAGGAGGGTATGTGTAAGTCCATTAGCAACACTTTCAATGGGTGTGGAGCAATCAAAGATATTTAGGCAAAACAACTTAAGCCAACAATGGAGTTCTCTTTTTGTTCCACTGTTGTGTGGCCTAAGAGTATGTACATTTAAGTTCCAGGGGTGCAAGAGTGTCCTCCACATAGAGCGTGCAGAGGGGTCTGCCCCCTGCAAAAAAATTATATACCCTTGAGGTTCACAAAAAGTGGTTTTGGCCATTTCTTTCAGTGGATTGGCACTCAGTAATTGAACTGAATGGGATTCTGGATGCAAATCCTTAAGGAGAATAATAACACCCATACACGGGTCCAAATGAAGAGATGATAAATCAGAAAGCAAAGGAGAGTAGTATTGCTGGAACTGAATTCATCCTCAAGTCTTGGTGAGTACCTTCATGAGGTGGACCCTGTTTTCACAAAATCTCATCAAGATGACACTGATATATAAACTGTATTTTATATAGCATATATCATGGCCAGAAGTAGGTTAAAACAATAAAAAAGATAGCTGGGTACACAAGATCCAGGATAAAAAAAAGTTCCCCATCCTGGTAGATGCACTGGTGCCAGGACTGGAAAAAATGACAGTGTAGAATCCTCAAGACATGGAAATATTCCTACAATGGGGCTAGGCCATGCCCAGGGGAAGGATTCCCCCCCATTGTAGAAGGAAGTAGCAGTCCACAAAAAAAGTGATAGGCTAAAAAAGAGCCATAAAGACAACAGAGTGGCCTATTGATAAGAAAGAAATTATGTATTGTTACTATTATGCAAGAAGTCCAGAATTTCAAGACAGAAGATACACAAAAAGATTGAGAGAAATTAGAGAAAAGAAAAATACTTCCATAAGAAAATTTGTCAGAAGCTTCAAATGCAAATTTGTGTTAATTAATACAACAGACCCATGAAAAACACCACATAGACCAAGAAACCTTGGGCTGTTTAGAAAAAGAACTGACTGAGAAAGTGTGAAAATATAAAGAACAACATCTAGAGACTTTTGAAAGGTATAAAAAGAAATATGATCATGGGAAAGAAAGAAAGAGATCTGATATGGTGCAATATTTATGCAAAGGAAAAAGCCAAATTAATCAACACAAAAAAGGCATAGTAAAGTAGAAGTTAAAAAAAATAAAAGTTGAGGTTATGGAATACTTGGAAAGTGAAGGATTTAGTGTAGAAAGTCTAACACAGGTTATATCACAGCATGATGGAACAAGTCCCCAACATAAGGAGAAACAGGAGGAACAGGAGAACATAGGAAACATTTGAAGAAGAACTATAGACATGGGAAAGAAAAAGAGACTTAATATGGTGCAATATTTATGCAAAGAAGAAAGCAAAACTAATCAATATAAAAAAGCAGCACCAAAGATATTTGAAGAGAAATACAGGCAAAGACATCCAGACATGGAAAATTTTGCAATACAAAAAATAAGAAAACAAAGAGGAAAAGTAGAAAAGAGGATTAGTAATGGAGAAGTTAAAGAAATAGAAACTGAGGTTATGAATTACCTGCAAAGTGAAGGACTTAGTGTAGAAAATTTAATTCAGATAACATCACAGCAGGATAGAGAAATGTATCCTCAAATTAAGGAGAAACTAATGAAGCGGGAAACATCTAATCAGCTGCCATATGAAGATACTTTGGAGCCTTTCAAAGGAAACCAGTATAAACGTTCAGTTGGAGTTGCACAGCAAGGGAAGGAACAGAAAACTGTGGCAGCTTTGACACAGTCAATGTTGTGGAGTGATAGGCCATTGAGCTCCCGTATGAATGAGCAATGGATGACACAGGATCAAACAGTAGACAACGTGGAACAGGAAGATGGTCTGGAACTTTCTGTAGAATGCCCTCAGTTTAGAAGAAAATTATTTAAGAGAAGAGTTGCTTGATTTAATAGAGATGGACAGACATATTAAAAACAATGAAAGAAATAGACTACAGAAAGTCAATAAAACCCCAAAAGTTAGAAGTCTGATAAAACAAATAAACACAGTAATTAGAACGGTCCATAGAGATTCATGCAATATAAGAGAAGTAAATAGAATATATTACTGTGCATCTAAATTAATAACAGATAAAGTCTTACCATAAAAACACAGGGTAGTAATGGAAAGAAAGGGGAAAAATCGAATGCCATCATGGAAGTATTGAATAGAGAAAACCAGAAAGCAATTAAGACAGGAAGTGTCACTTTTAGAAGAGTATAGAAGGGGGAACAGATAAACAAAAATACTCAGAAAGATAAATGTGATAAAATCAATACACAGTATTAGAACAGATCAGGATCTATCGTGCACTATCACAAATAATAAATTAAAAATATCAGCACAGGCAGATAAACTTAGAAGATATGCAGATAAATATAAAGGAAAAGTACACTTTCTTCTTTCTTCTTCTTTTGTTTTTTTGCCAGTTAGGGGTCGCCACAGCTGATCATCTGTCCGCTCATGATTGGCAGTTGAGTTTTACGGTGTTGAGTTGCCAGACCATCGCCCAACCTTCCACAAAAGGCACACACATGTACGAACTCACACCTAGGGCCAGTTTAGAGTGTCCAGTCCACCTACAGCATGTCTTTGGGATGTGGGAGGAAACCAGAGCACCCGGAGGAAACCCACGCGATCACAGGGAGGACATGCAGACTCCGCACAGAAGGCACCCCAGCCGAGAATCAAACCGGAGAATCTCTTGCTGTGAGGCAGCAATGCTAACCGCTGTACCACCGTGACCACCCAGGAAAAGTACAAAATAAGCAATTTACTGATGACCCAAAAATGTTTTGTAGAGATCTGGAAAAACAAGGCAAAAGGAATTAAAACACCACCAAAAAAAGAAGAAATAGATACATTTTGGAGAAATATCTATGAAGATCTTATGGAACATAACAAAGATGCTAAATGGATAAAAGAAGCAAAAGAAAGAATAAGAAGTTTAAATGTACAGGATATGAAATAGGATGGAGTAACCGCCAGAGAGATTGAAACAAAGTTAAGAAAAGCTCCTAATTGGAAAACCACAGACCCAGATGCAGTACCTAACTTCTGGCTAAAAGTATTAATATCTTTATTTGAAGATTTAGCCATGAGCAAAAACTATTTAAATGTGCACGATGAAATGGACAACTATAGAATAATATCTTGCCTCCCAAAAACGTATAAACTATACACTGGAATTGATGACGACAGAATTTATAGTCATTTAGAAGAAAACTAAATCATGACAAAAGAACAAAAGGTAATAAAAGAAAGTCATATGGAGCAAAGGATCATTTGCTGTTAAATAAAGTTATAATGGAGAACTGTAAAAAGGGGAAGAATCTAAGTATGGCATGGATAGACTGCAAAAATGTATTTGACAGTATCCCACATTCATGGGTAAAAAAGTGGTTAAAATGTGTAAGCTATACCCTACATTGATTGATTACATTACAACAACCATGAAACAGTTGTAAACCACTTTGCAGTTAAGCCGTGATAAAGGACAAATTATTATTCCAGGGATAAAAATTCATAGGGGTATATTTCAATATTTCAGTGTGAGTCTCTGTCACCGCTGCTCTTTTTTCTTGCCCTTGACCCATTACGCTGTATACTTTACAGATTAGGTCATTGATTCAATTTGGCTCCCAGAAAACAACAAAGTGTAAAGACTTATCTTATTTTTGTAGATGATTTAAAATTATATAGTTCATCAGATGAGGAACTGAAAGCACAACTGCAAGTCATAAAAACTTTTTCAAATAATATAAGAATGTCATTTGGTCTTAATAAATGTGCAAAAGCAGCCTTTAAAGCAAGAAAATTGCAGCAGCAAGAAAACATCAGTTTAGGACAAGAATGTGATATAAAAGAACTTGAGCAAGAGGGAGTGTATAAATATTTGGGAAATGATGAAGGTTCAACAATAAAACATGAACAAATGTGAATAAAACTTACTAAGGAATATTTGAGAAGACTTAAATTTTAATACTGAAAACAGCGTTGACATCTAGGAACAAAGTCCAAGCTATAAACCAATTTGCTGTTCCTGCCCTAATTTAGTTTTGGAGCGACTGACTGGCCCCAAAAGGTTTTAGAAAAGTTGGACAGGAAAACAAGAAGGATGCTTCATGCCCATCAACTAATTTATGAAAATCAGTGCATACCAAAATTATATATTCCCCGTTCTGAAGGAGATATGGGCCTTCTCGAAATTGATTACATGTACAGATCTGTAATCGTGGAACTGCATACATTTCTGCTGACCTCACAAGACCCAAATGTAGTGAAAATTTTGAAACATGAAGAGAACAAGTCTAAGATGACTCCTCTGCTTAGTTTAGCAGAAGCATATCGGAGTCAAGCAGGAATGGAAATCAAACCAGAAGTAGATAAAAATCAGGCATCAACTGAATGTGCCAAAAAGCAAAAGAAAGAATACAAGGTGAAGGATCAGATCAGAAGGCAAGAAATGTGGAAAATGCATAAATATAGTTGCAAGCATAGAAAACTCTTGGAACAATCTCATGTTGATTAGAATTGAATGCAGGAATGGTTAAGGAGAGGTGAATTTAAACCAAAAGACAAAAGGTTAATACTGGCGGCCCAAGATAATGGACTACATACACGTTGGTTTACAAATTCCATTGAACCTATGGGAGAAACAGACAAATGTAGGTTTTGTAAAACAGAATTGGAAACAGTCACACATCTTATTTCTGGTTGTGATATACCAATGGAAGAAGGACTGTATACTGAAAGGCATAATAATGTGGCAGGACTGTTGCATTGAGGATTGTGCAAACATTATATTACTGAAGTAGATGAAAAACATTGGAAACATTAGCCACAAAGCATTATAGAAAATAATGAAGTTTATATCACATGGGATTACCCATTACCAACAGTTCAAAAAATAGATGCAAGAAAACCAGAAATGGTAGTCTGTGTAAAGAAGACAAAAGTAGCATTGATCATTGAAATTGCTATCCCCACTGACTACAGTGTCTTACAGAGAGTCATAAAATACCAGGATTTGCAGGCAGAAATGAGGGCAATGTGGAAGAAGGATACCCAGACAGTTCCAATAGTAGTAGGAGCAATGGCTCTTACAAAAAAGAATTTACAATCGTACTTAGATATGTTACCAATACATGCAATGCCATATGATTTGCAAAAGGGGCCATTACTGGACACAAGGTTGCCAGATGTCCTGATTTGAGCAGGACAGTCCTGAATTCAACAAAAAAATCTCCAGTCTTGCATTCCTCTCTGGAATCCCAACTGAGCAGCCAAGTGCTCCGGATTGTGCAGAACAGTCCACATTTGTGATTAAATTAACCCATTGTTGTGCTGTTCCGCACTGAACAGTGGTGGCTCTGCTTTGTGATGTTTGACTGTCTCATATATCACAATTATAGCCAATTGGCATTGCACTATACGAGCCAGTCAAGTAACTGCTCCTGAGGCAAAGGGAGCCAATCAGGAGAAACAAAATGCAGCCAATCACATACTGCTACTAGTTTTTTGAGAGATGCAGAAAGTTAATAGACTAACAGGTTTCTCATCATTGTGCATTTTCTGAAGAATAAGAAATAGGAAACATCTAAGTGTGGTATTATTCGCCAACTTACACTTTAGATACACCACCACCCCCTATACCATATCTCAACCCTCCTAACTTACCCTGGTATTACACCTATACTTCTACACTTACACCTCTTATACCTTCCACATCTATCTCACCTACATAATAATTTTACTACCCTTATATAAGATTCTCTCCTAAATTTAACCTACTACTCTCAATATGTCCTTCATGCACAAACTAGCTCTCATTATATTCACATCCTATCTCTCTTTACTTTTTCACCTCTCCTCTCCTCACCAAGCTCTTATATCTCACACACCACCATCTTCAACAACCCCTCACTTTAGCTTTCTCCAAAGCTATTCAGCAGTCTGGTCCAGTCTGTAAACCAACAATCTAATCCTACAGTCTAAATTAATAATCCTTTCCACACATAATACTTTACCTAGCCCTATTCAGTATCAATCCAAAAACCAACATTTTCCTCATCCAAAATCCTACCTCCCCCTTCCCATTCTACTTCTAAGTGGTGATATACACCCTAATCCCGGCCCTTCTCCCACTTCTCAACATACCATAAATGACAAAAAGTCCCTCTATTTCACTAACATTAACATCCAAAGTATAAGAAATAAAATACTCCAACTACATGGATGACTAAGCCAATACAAACCTGACTTTACAGCCATCACTGAAACCTGGCTAAAGCCATATATAAAAGACACAGAATTTCTACCCCCCAAACTACTCCTGTCTAAGAACAGACAGGCTACGCAAAAAAGGAGGGGGCATAGCCCTACTATATCCAAACACCTTCACAGTGATTCCCTACTCTAAGACTTCTCCCACCTTCTTCAGTGCAGAATTACTCATTTCCTTCCTAAAACTAAACAATCAAAAGAACCTATGTATCATAGTTATATATATCCCACCAGGCAATAACATTCCAGTTTTAGAAGACATCCAACAACATAAAAAAATGAAACAATCATCCTAGGTGATGTCAATGTTAACTGGTCAGATATCTCCAACGACAAACCATCCTTAGGCTTAAACCTTCATATCTGCACTCAACTAATCTCAGATATCACAAGACCAAATAAACAAAATAGCAAAGGTACAATTCTAGGCTGGATCATGGTATCAGACCCTAGAAATATCTCCACCTCAGGTATACTCCCAGATAGTATCAGTGACCACTCACCAGCGTTTATGGTACGCAAGTCCACCAATATACCAAATTTACATCAATACAAGTATACCAGAAATCTATCCAATTTCTCCCCCACAGCTCTCAACGAGGTATTGCACAAAATCAACTGGAATCCCTTAAAATCTCTCCCCCTAAATGAAGCAGTAGAGTCCTTTAACTCCACATTTCTCAGGATCCTTAATACTCTAGCCCCCCAAAGGCAAAAAAGAGTAAAAGCTAATCATGCTAATTGGCTTACCTTGACCACAAAACAAATCATGGCCTCTAGAGACAAAGCCTGGAAATCCTGGCAAAAAAACAAAACAGATTCCAACCTGACTCTATACAAACAACTTCGCAATCAAGCCAAATGATTAGTTACTAAAAATAAAAAAGATTACTTCCAAAGAATCCAAAATCAACACTACCATAACCCAAAAAACTTTTGGGTTGCAGTCAATGCCCTTCTACACCCTGGGACACACCATAATCCATCCCCAAACCCTGACAAATCACCCTCCAAGCTAGCCTCACTCTTTAACTCATACTTCATAGAATCCATCAATAAACTCACTACCACCTTCCCTCCCATTGACACCAATCCACCAAACAGCAATGTATCTCATCCGCCTTCCACTTCTATTCCTACTTTTTTCTCTCTCCCATACCCACCTCAACCATAAAAAAACTCCTTCTCAAACGAAAACCATGCACTATTGCCCCTGATAACCTTCCTGCTGAATTCTTACAACAATCAGCCTCTTCAATAGCTTATCCCATCAGCATCTTCATCAATAGATCTATCCAAGAATCATGCATACCTGATATCTGGAAAAAAGCATATGTTCTTCCACTTCATAAAGGTGGCAACAACTCTGACATTTCTAACTTCAGACCCATTGCCATACTCTCCCCTATTTCAAAAATACAAAAAAATGTATCCAAACCCAGCTACTCAATCACCTAGTCACACAACAACTGCTTTCCCCCACCCAGCATGGCTTTAGACCAGGACATAGTACCAACACCGCACTTATCTCATTCCTAGACACTGTTAGCAGAGCCCGTGACTCTGAATCCATAGTATCTGCACTCTTTCTTGATCTCTCAAAAGCATTTGACACAGTCTCACACCCCCTCTTACTATTCAAACTATCCAACCTTAACCTATCTCCCTCTACTCTCCAGTGGTTCTCTGACTATCTTACCAACAGGCAACAGTCTACCATCTGGCAACACTGCTTCTCCCTGTTCATAAATACCAAAACAGGTGTACCCCAAGGCTCCATATTAGGACCCCTCCTCTTCAGTGTATTTATCAATGACTACCATACTAGTCTTTAAAACTCTACTCTAATACAATATGCGGATGACACCACTATCATCTGCACCTCCAAATCTTCCTCCCTACTACAACAGCTTACCCTAGAAGCTTTTTCCTTCACTGAATCATGGATGTCCCAGAACCATATAGCCCTAAACCCCAACACAACAAAACTCCTTGTCTTTACTCCAACCAAAAACTTCCCAATAAATAAGTCAGAACTCACTGTTCAGTCCCAAAACAAAATTACCATAGACGTCGTCCCCAACACTAAGCTGCCTGGTGTCACCATTGACGACAACCTAACCTTTGACCTTCATATCCATAATAACATTAAAAAAAACATCAGAAACTAGGATCCCTTTATAGACACAACCACTGTCTTGCTCCTCTGGCAAAACAAGCTCTCACCTCAGCATACTTGCTTCCAACCCTCCTATATGGCGCACCCATCCTTACAAACATACAATCCTCCATAAAAAACAAACTAAATTCATGCTACAACAAAATTGCCAAATTTGCCACCAGTGCTAAATTCTCCACCCATCATTGTACTACACTGCAAGAACTCAACTGACTTGAACTCCCCAACATCTCGCATATCTACAACTTACTATCGCCCACAAACTTATTTATTTCCCTGATGCCTGTCCATCCCTCACTAGTTTACTGACCATCTACCACCCAAACCGGCAACTTAGATCTGAAAATAAACTACTACTAAATGTTGATAAACCTAAGCGTTCCACTGGCCATATGTTATACTCCTTTTCTGTCTCCAAACTATGGAACAATCTCCCCCCTGGACTTAGAGCAATCAATAATCCCATTACCTTTAAAAAATCCCTTAAATCTCATCTCACCACACAATGGATTTGTTCCTGTAGCTATACCAATAACCATAAAACCTGACCTCCCAACTTACTATCTCTTCTTCCCCCTATACCACTCTGCCATACACTTCTTCTCTCCTTAGTTCTCCTCTCTCTATTCAAACTATCACTATTTCAGATTGTCAGCCTTTCTCTCTGCCTGTCACCTCTGGAGATCTCTTACTCTCACTTCATTGTATAAAAACAAATAGTTGCTATGTCCCAAAATGTCTGTTATTCCCTGTATTGTATATAATGTTGATTACATATGATTACTGTATTGTCTTTAAAATTTTTGTCTGTGCAAATAACTGTAGAGCTTTTCTCCAAATATATTTTTACTGTACTGTTTCAAAATTTTCTGTATATATAACTGTGGAGCTTTTCTCCCTGGGCCTCCACTGAAATTGGGATTGTCAGGCCCAGTGGACTTTCCCGGTAATCAAATGCAATAAATAAATAAAATAACTGAAATTTTCTTTGGTTTATCAGAAAATCACAAATTGTAAGCGGGTAAAGGCAGCAGTATCAGGCAAAATCAGGGACATCCTGCAAAGTCAGGGATAATTGAGAGGTATGTGTTTTTAATGTAAAGAATAAGCTGCTGATAACTTTACCAGTATCCCGAGTTGTGTAGTGTGACATTGTGTAATCTGCTGTGTGTTATGGTGGAGCAGCATAACCATGTGTAATTAAGAATGAGACTATATATTAAAATTTTGTTACAGCTTTGCTATGTAAGAGATGATTCTGTCCAAACTTCTGATATCTTTTGCTTATGGGGCATTGCACTGGGAAGTTTTCCCTCTATCAATATTGCCATAGCTGTCATTTGCCTCTGGACATACAATACCCCCTAGGATAGGCATGCCCATCCTTCCCTGCCAGAGCCATCAAGCACCTGAGACCCTAATCAAATTCAGGTCACCTGAACAATGTCAGGGTTCTTAACTCTCTGCACCATGACAGTGGCTGCCTGCAATCTGACTGTTTTGTTATTGCATCTTCATTAATTCATTAATGAGCATGACTTTTGATGATAAGAAAATAACCCATTTTTTTTCTTTTGTTCGCTCGAAATGGTGGCTGTCCCAACTTGTGATTTTGCAAATCTGGCAACCCTGACTGGGTTCATTGCGGGTGCTGCGAAAAGCACTTCTGGCGAACATCAAAGATTGAAACAATACTAATTTCATGAATTTTAATCATACTTTGACTTAAGAATGGGGTCCATTCCCATCATAGTATTAGAAACCCAAAAGACTTGGAGAAATTAAAAAAAATTATGTTTATAACGTAGCAGAAAATATTCTAAGAACTAAGCCAACATGAGAATGGAGAAAGGAAATTTGCTGTTAGGAATTAGGGGTACAGAGAATAGGCAAGAGGGGGCTGGAATATACTGGATAAAACTGGCAAAGGAACTAAGGTACTGGGAGCAATTACCAATAAATGGAAGGTAATAAAATGGGAAAATGCCAAGAAGATATTTGGTCTGCAGGCTAGAGAAACTGCCTTCCCTATCACAAACTGATATCAGAATATAGGCAAAGAGAAAGGGGTAAAGGAATATTAATTAAAAGACCTGCCCTGGTAGAGTTTTTAGTTGAGTCCAGAACAGAAGCTGCTGTTAAAAAAGCATAATTAGTAGGGCATATGAAATATTGCACAGTAACTATAGGGATCAATCAGACGAAGCAATTTACAAACATACAATGGGAGGACATATGTATGGGTGCCAAGTCTACAACAAAATCTAGAAGATTAGGATTTTTGCCTGGGAGTGTTTGCATGAGTATTTTTATATAGCCTTCAAAGAGTTTTTTTTCTCAAGTATATGGCAAATCTTGGAAGTATGATGGGAAAGAAAGAGGTAACTGGGAATATATGTTATGGGATTTTAATGAGTTGGTAGAATTTAAAAAATTCCCTACAGAGTACTCTGACAGAAATATTGTGCGAACAGATTGATGTAACTAAGGAAATGATTCTTTTCAGCTGGGATGCAGGATCTGAACTGCCAAGACGTATTAAGGGCTTATTAAGTTTATTCCAGTGGTTGCAAAAAAGAAATTACTAGAAAATGGAAATCAAAGTCTAAATCAACTGTATTTGAAGTACCTAACATTGTAACAGAGATAAAAGAACTGGAGGTGGAGTCTTTAGAAAAGGGTGGGAGCAAATTGCATACAAATAAATGAAAACTGTGGGAACAATGCATGCAGAATAATGTTCTGGAGGAGAAGTGAGGTCTAAGGGAAGGCGGGAATCGAGCAATTTATGTGATGTTGGACTGACAATAGTTATAAAAAAGAACTTTATGTAACTGTTAATAAGTTATATGTTTTTTCTTTCATATAAATGTATGTTTGCCTATGTCTTATGTGATAATTTAATAAAAGCGGTAAAGAAAAAAAAAACAAGATGGCCATAATTTCTTTCACTTACCATGACAAACATAGACCTTACACATGATAGGTGGATATCTTTGGTGGTTTGGCAGGAAGGATGTGTGTGTGTGTGTGTGTGTGTGTGTGTGTGTGTGTGTGTGTGTGTGTGTGTGTGTGTGTGTGTGTGTGAAAGCAAATGCTCTTTGCTCAGTGGTATAATGAGTAGCATTGCCCTTTTATTGTGCTTTGCTCTGGTTGAGTTATTGACTGTGGCTTTTTCTATGTGGTCTACATGTATTCCCTGTCTCTGATTTCCTCCACCATCTCAAAAATATGCAGTAATTGAAATGGCATTCCTCCATTTTCCTTGAAGGTGAAGATGTAGAGTGTGTGCTTGGGGTGGGTGGGGGTGCATATATGCTTATGTGTCTAAAACAATATCACATATTTTTTTTTTGTGCGTGGGTGTGTGGGCTAGGAATAGTGTAGTAATTACTTCTTTAATTTTCTTTACAGTAAGTCCTCACAGTGGTGTGCACAGGAGGTCATTATATCTTGTGTTCAGGCTGGGGATATGTGCAAAGAAGGTTACTATAACTTGTATAGTAACTTGTGTACTGTCTAGGAGCAACAATTTAGAATACATTACTGTGGTCATTATTTTATCATTGTCCTCACAATTACACATCTCACACACACACACACACACACACACACACACACACACACACACACACACACACACACACACACGTGTATAGATAGATAGACAGATAGATAGATAAGTAGCTGCCTTTGGTGGGGTAGGGATGAGGAGTGAGGAAGCATATTATATATATGTAGATCAGTTCTTGGCTGTGGCTTTTTCTATGTGGAGTCTACATGTATTCCCTGTCTCTGATTCCTCCAGCATCTCAAAAATATGCAGTAAGTGAAATGGCATTCCTCCATTTTCCTTGAAGGTGAAGATGTAGAGTGTGTGCTTGGGGTGGGGGGAGTGCATATGTGCTTATGTGTCTAAAAAAATCACTGATTTGTGTGTGTGTGTGTGTGTGTGTGTGTGTGTGTGTGTGTGTGTGTGTGTGTGTGTGTGTGTGTGTGGACTAAGGATAGTGTAGTAGTTTAATTTTCTTTACAGTCAATCCTCACAGTGGTGTGCACAGGAGGTCATTATATCTTGTGTTCAGGCTGGGGATATTTGCAAAGAAGGTTACTATAGCTTGTATAGTGGCCTGTGTACTATCTAGGAGCAACAAGTTAGAATACATTACTGTGGTCATTATTTTTTCATTGTCCTCACAATTACATATCAGATACACACACACACACACACACACACACACACACACACACACACACACGTATAGATAGACAGATATATAGATAAGTAGCTGCCTTTGGTGGGATAGGGATGAGGAGTGAGGAAGCATACTATATATATATATATATATATATATATATATATATATATATATATATATATATATATATATATATGTGTGTGTGTGTAGATCAGTGATCACTTGAAATATGTAACTGTGACCATTTCAACCTCTGCTTTCATCCAAATCTAATGCAAGAAGGATGCACAGATAATGACAGTCTTCTTATTTGGAGGAAGGAAAGCAGGCAGCATTGCCAGATGAGATTTATGTATCCTCTCAAACATTTGCCTTGTTAGTTTCTTCTGACGTACTATTTTGTCAACTTTGAACATAAAGCCTTGAGCACAACTTATGTCTTCCTTGAAAGAAAAAAGCAGTATGACCTAAATTCTTACTCATGATTTTAGTTCCAGCTACCACTGGATTAAAAAGATGAGAAATGATCTAAAATTACCCTAGAGCATCTATAACTCTGTGGCTTCTGGGGACTTTATAGAATCCAAACTCTTGGCTTAATTGAGTTATTTCCTGTACAGTTCTAAGTGTCTTCTCTTGGCCAGGTAAAGTGTGTTGAAAGGATGCAAAGAAAAGCAGAGTTGAACAGCATCACTGACTTTCTTTCCTTAATAATAACTTTTGTTCAAACCATCACTGGATGAAAAGGTTGTTAAAAACAACTTTAAAATACATTTTAGGGCATAAAGAAAGCAATAGCTTTAGAAAGAAGCTGAAGAGTGAGGCAAAATATGAGAAAAGAAAGAAAAGAATAATGAGTGTGATGCAGGCGCCCAGGATGGGAGGGAAACAGGAGGGAGCACTAGAGTATAATTGGGGGGGTGAAACAGTACGCAGTGGGTGCATCCTGGAGTCCACTGCCCAAGAAACTATTTCATCTTAGATGATTCCTGTACATAAGGTTGTTTTAATATTTCATCATTTCATCTAAATGCCAGTCATTGTCAATGCCCTTATGTGAGAAGTGCTATCATATTGTGATACACAGGCTTATCAGACTGTAAGAGTGTTTTAGCTACAGTTCAGCCTATCAGTACTACTCCTAAAACTCTGCAGGATGAACTAAAATGTTACTTAGAAGGGGTGGTTGCAACAGAGTGATATTAGACTGGAAGTGTCTGGGGGCCCCCAACCCCAATTTGACATTTAGTGGGGGCCTCCATAATGCTAACGCTGTTCCATTATTATGAATCAAGAATGATTAGGGATAAGCTGACCCCATTTTTCACTTATTTGTCATCCATTTGAAAATCTGCTATTAATAACATAATTTTCTTCAGTGTTAAACTAAGGTTGCCACCAGTCCCACTATTAGCAGGACACTCACGTTTTGGATCTCACAATCCTGTCACCCGCATCAGGAAACAGAGGGACAGAAAAAGTCCTGCTTTTGCCAAATCTCTGAATAACTGAGAAAAAGCTGCACACACTTTTGTCTTTTTCTTGGCAGTTCAGAATTTCAGTCATGATGTCACCTACCCAGATCTTCAAAGAGAGCTGTTCCCTGTTAGGTACAGGTGGTGAAAATAGTGCTGTGATTGGATGAAATTCATACAAGAGACAGGGCTTACATAAAGAGTAGCCCTGCAAAGCCCACATCTGTAGATCACTTTCTTATCAGTGCTTCTCCAGCCTTGGGGTGTATTTAAAAAAAATCTGTTTTTTTTAAGCCAGCCAGCAAGCAAGGCAGAAAGAGAGGCCAGCCAGCAAGCCAGTAAGGAAGGCAGCTTGCTAGCTAGCCAGCAAGCCAGTAAGGAACCCAACAAACCAGCCAGAAAGCCAGTAAGGAGGCCAGCTTGACAGGCAGCATACCAGTAATGAGGCCAGCTAGCAAGCCAGCAAAATGATCAGTAGGTCAGCCAAGATTGGTGGTCAGCAAGATGGACAGCTAGCAAGGAGACTAGTAGACCAGCCAGCAAGGAGGCCAGTAAGGTGGTCAATAAGCCAGCCACTAAAGTGGCCAGCAAGCAAGGAGGTCAGCAGGGTGACCAGCTACCCAGGAGACCAGCAAGGTGGCCAGCAAGCCAGCCCAGAGGGAAGGACACCTGGCCAGCCCAGAGGTAGGAATGCTAGCCAGCTGAGAGGTAGAGAAGCCAGACAACCCAGAGGTAGGGAAGCTAGACAGTTAACCAGTAGAGGTGGTAAGGATAGTGAGAAGCCTGCCAATTAAAGACCATGGTTGTCCTCTTCTGCTCTGTAGTGATAAGTACAACTAGCATTTTTAGTTCTTTAACATTTAATGGTGGAAATGTATTCTATGTCTTTTGTTTTATTTTTCATTATTTTTCTTAATGTTGTATTCAGAGGTAAATGGAATGTGTTGTACGTTGCAAACATACTTTATAGGGCTGTTTTGGAATGATTTACAACAACTAGTTTTTAAAGGTGAAAGTGTGTGTATGAATACGTATATGTATATATATATATATATATATATATATATATAGCATGTATATATGTGTGTATGTGTATGTATATGTGTATATATATATATATATATATATATATACGCACACACATCTATATATATATATATATATATATATATATATATATATATATATATATATATAGATCTAGTTTTATGTCTCAAAAACCCATAATCACGAAGACTGGAATACCGAGACTAATTTATGAGTTACAAAATCTCAAACTATCAAAATACCAAAAATTTGTGGCACTAACGTGATGTCTGTCATCATACTGTCCCTCAACTTCTTCCAAATCCAACAAGGTGCTTTTCCATCACCCGAACGCATAGTGGTATACATAAAACACACGTACTACCTTTTGCGCATAAAATTTACAACCCAGTGACTAATAATTCATATCTTCAACAATCGTGCAATGGCCTTCAGATATTCCACACAAGAGAAATTATCTTTATTGTCCAGAAGAGTTGCAAACTGTTCATGTCTTCTAATTACATTCTTCTTTTTTGGGGATGGAGAACATACTGCCACCAGCTGTGCTCGCAGCTCTTCCACTCAGTTTTGCTCCCTAGCAAGTGCTGACACCAATACAGATAGATCTGTTGCTCGGTAACCAATAATACATTTCAGATGCCTATGCCATGCTTCCACAGAATTTTGAGTTCTTGGATAAAACAACAAATTTAACTCACAAATATTCCAAAAGTATATGTTAAATAGAGGAGGAAGTCTGGCACATGATATAGTTCTAGTGGCAAACTTTTGAACATTACGTAAAATGTTGAACCACAAATAAACAACAAACCACTTCCAAAACAGAGAATTATTTATTGGTTAAGCGCTTTCATTCATAAGAACTTCATCAGGACCATTTTAAGGTTAAAAAACACACCCATTTGTACCCCTTAGTAAAAATCACATGTTGCAAATCCACCAATGCAATTAAAAACATCATGAATATGTTAACCCTTTACATACCATAAAACTTCAATTTCAGTAAAGAATTAATGGAACAAAAATCATTTAAACTGGGGTGGTTACAAGCACTTAAAATCAACTGCCATTTCAATTAATTTCTTTCTAAATGCTCCTCTATAACCCACCCCTGTTCATCAATTTTAATTTGTTCTAAAACCATAAAATTAAAAGTGTGCTGTATATGTCTTTCCACATGTCTGTACAAGGCATTCATGTTTTTTTGATTTCTTATATCTACAATATGTTCATACACCCGTCTTTTGAAATGTCTCTTTCTTTTAACCACATAAAATGCTGTACATAAATTACATTAGTCTAAATAAACAATGCCAACAGTATTACAAGTAAAATTACTCTTAATATAATAAGTGTGACTATTAATGGTAAATGAATCACTAGTATTCACATATTGACAAGTGGAACAATGGCCACATTTTCTAGTACCAGCCTTGCCCAATACTCTCATCAATGTGTCTCCTTTCTAAGATATTTTATAGAGTTTCCTTTTTTGCATACTATAACAGGTTTAACACCTATTTTCTCTATAAACTCAGTGTCCTTAAAAAAATCTCCCAATTTTTACATAAAACTTCATATATGTAATAAATGTCCACAGTAAATGCTGTGATGAAACTATTTTTGAATTTATGTACAATATTGTTCCCTTGCTGCAATATGTTGGTGTTCATATTTTCTAAAGGTGGTCCAAGTATAGGACTATAAAAAACATTATTCCTTTTATTTACCACCTCATTTAAAATGTCATCCAAAAAGGTTTGGGGGTAACCTCTTTTTTAAGGACATATCCATAATCATCCTACATTCAACGTGAAACCCATCTAAATTGGACACCATCCTAGCCATATGTACTAACTGGCCTTAAACCACTGCTTTTTTTCTGGTGTCTTGGGTGCCAACTAGAATAATGTAGGTATGTGTCAGAAAAGGTTGGTTTGTGGAAAATTGTGGAATAAAAACATTTATTGGGAATGTCCTTTCCAATCTCCACATCTAAAAATGAGATTTTATCTTTGTCACAGTTGGAAGAACATTTCAAAAAATCAACTGTAGTATTAATGTACCCCAGGAATTCATTCAGCTTTTCAACAGTGTCTGTCAAAAAATAAAGACATCATCTAAGAATCTAATATAAAGTGACCAACAACCAGCATATTGACTGGAAGAAATGTAATCAATTTCCCATTTAGTCATAACATAGTTGGCAAAACTGGGGCACATGTAGCACCCATTGCCACCCCAGTTGTCTGTCTATAAGTCTGTCCCTCAGAATAAATGAAATAATTTTTTAATACTATTTCCATCAATGTGACGTAAGTATTTATAGTGGTGTTACTTAATTGTTTTGTACTGAACAATTGTTGCTCAAACCATTGTACACCTAGATCCTGGGGAATAACAGAAGACAAATCATGCACATCTATGGTAACAAATATCCCCATCTCAACATATGGCATGTCATTAACCAATTGTAAAAAATGCCACAAATCTTTACATATATGTGGATATTTAGTCAAACCACTTTTTATATGTTCATGGTTCGAGACTGGCTGCACCTACTATTTTGCATGTGAGCTACACCTATGGTAGGTGTTCTAAAGACTGTCCATATGCCACTATTTGTTACTGCAAGAAAGCTGGACAAAGCCAGAGACAATGGAGGGACAGGAGACCACAGATATGGACAGTGCACAGCTCTGAGTAACCTAGATGGTGGCTAGTAGAACAGCAGGTTGTAACAAGTCAGAGTAGCAGCAGGATGTCAAGGCCATCACATAACTGTGTCATTATTTACAAGTCAGTGGGCACCATCATACCTCTCAAATGTACAGAGTTTTGCAAAAATGTCCACATTTTTGCCTCATATTTCTGGTCTGTTTTGCATAACATTGCAGTTTTCTGGCAAACTAGTTGCAAATTGGTAAATGTTGATGTTAGAAATTAATGACAAATATTTGAAATACAGACTTCAAACCCTTCAGAAAATTCATGCTAATACAAAACCTGTTATTCTACCAACTGTCTAGGTTTGTAAGAGCAATATTAAAAATCTGTCCCTATTTTTGGGCCTGTGTCCCACTTTTATATATGGCTTTGTCCAGATTTCCTGCTCTAAGAGATTGAGAGGTATGGGCACCATGTCTGTGCAATGGTCAATCATTTTATGGTCCTGTGACTACTTTCCTCCACAACAGTGGCCTAACTATCAGCAGCTGCTGATGTCATCCACCTTAACAGCAGTGCCAGACACTCTCCAAACATATAAGCCCAGTGGCACATGCGATATATGCATACCACTATAGTATATACAGCAAGATAGGTAGAGGTTCTAATCCCAACAACAGCAACTCTGTGGTTGTGTGTGTGCGCGTGTGTGTAAGTATATCCCCATACAGCAGTGTGTCTGTCTTGCTTGTGTGTATGCAATGCTAATACATTTTAAGGCCCATGCATACCTGTTAACCCTCCCGTTGGCTTATTTTACAGGGCCTGCTGATGTCATCCACCTTAGAAGCACAGTTACACACTCTCCAGACATATAAGCTCTGTGGCACATACCATAAGCACTATAGTATTTATCACTAGATAGGTAAGGGTTCTAATTTCAAAACCAGCAAATCTGTGAGTGTGTGTGTATAAGGCCATCCTCTTGCAGCAGTGCAGCTGTCATGTGTGTGTGTGTGTGTGTGTGTGTGTGTGTGTGTCTGTGTGTGGTGGTTATATGTAGCACTATAGTATTTATCACTAGATAGGTAAGGGTTCTAATCTAAAAACTGGCAAATCTGTGAATGTGCATGTGTAAGGCTATCCTCTTGCAGCACTGCAGCTGTCATGTGTGTGTGTGTGTGTGTGTGTGTGTGTGTGTGTGTGTGTGTGTGTGTGTGTGTGTGTGTGTGTGTGTGAGTGTGATAGTTATACAATTTTAAGGGCCTAACCCCCCCCATTGGCAAACATTTACTTAGAAGCACAGTTAGACACTCTCCAAATACATAAGCTCCATGGTGCATGCAGTAAGTACATAGTACTATAGTATATATATATATATATATATATATATATATATATATATATATATATATATATATATATATATATATATAGCTAGATAGGCAGAGGTTCTAATCTCAAAACCAGTAACTCTCTGAGTGTATGTAAGCATATCCCCCACAATAGTGTGACTGTCTTGCCTGTGTGTGTGTGTGTGTCTGTGTGTGTGTGTGTGTGTGTGTGTGTGTGTGTGTGTGTGTGTGTGTGTGTGTGTGTGCAATGGTTATACCATTTTGAGGGCCTGTGCAAACCTGTTAACCCCCCATTGGCAACCTATTCAGGGCCTACTGATGTCATCTACCTTAGAAGCACAGTTAGACACTCTTCAAACACGATAGCTCTGTGACGCATGCAATAAGTATGTAGTACTATAATGTATATAACTAGATAGGTAGAGGTTCTAAGCTCAAAGCTGGCAACTCTGTGTATGTATAAGTATATCCCCCACAGTAGTGTAGTTGTCTTGTGTGTGTGTGTGTGTGTGTGTGTGTGTGTGTGTGTGTGTGTGTGTGTGTGTGTGTACAATGGTTATACCATTTTGAGGGCCTGTGCCACCCTGGTAATCCCCCCATTGGCAACCTGTTCAGGGCCTACTGATGTCATCCACCTTAGAAGCACAGTTAGACACTCTCCAAACATGATACCTCTGTGGTTCATGTGATATGTATGTAGTACTATAGTGTATATAAGTAGATAGGTAAGGACTTCCCATACATGTCAAGCAGAGCACCTCCATGACCCTCTTCAAGAGAAATCTTGATGAGTGGATGGGAAACAGAAAATTCAGCCTGGGGATAACAACAGTGGCTCTACTCGACAGAGGCACTGGAAACTAAAGTCAGGTGGCACTGTGCCAAGGTAATCCTATGGCCAGGCTTGTAAAGGCCCCAGCGCCATTAGCCTAATACACACCTATGAACCTAATCTCAAAACCAGCAATTCTGTGAGTGTATGTGTGTGTAAGCATATCCCCAAACAGCAGTGTGGTTGTCTTACCTGTGTGTGTGCAATGGTTATACAATTATAAGTGCCTGTATAATCTTGTTAACCCACCCATTACCCATTGGCAACCTTTACAGTGCTTGCAGATGTCATCCACCTGAATGTAAGCTCCATGAAGCTTGTGATACGTATGTAGCACTATAGTATGTACAACTAGACAGGTAGGAGTTCTACTTTCAATAAGGTTTGGGGTTCTACTCTCAACAAGGGCAGCGTGTGTGTGTGTGTGTGTGTGTGTGTGTGTGTGTGTGTGTGTGTGTGTGTGTGTGTGTGTGTGTGATGGTTATACAATTTTAAGGGCCTAACCCCCCCATTGGCAAACTTTTACTTAGAAGCACAGTTAGACACTCTCCAAATACATAAGCTCCGTGGCACATGCAGTAAGTACATAGCACTATAGTATATGTATATATATATATATATATATATATATATATATATATATATAGATAGCTAGATAGGCAGAGGTTCTAATTTCAAAACCGGTATGTGTATGTAAGCATATCCCCCACAATAGTGTGACTGTCTTGCCGGTGTGTGTGTGTGTGTGTGTGTGTGTGTGTGTGTGTGTGTGTGTGTGTGTGTGTGTGTGTGTGTGCGCAATGGTTATACCCTTTTGAAGGCCTGTGCAAACCTGTTAACACCCCAATGGCAACCTATGCAGGGCCTACTGATGCCATCTACCTTAGAAGCACAGTTAGACACTCTTCAAACACGATAGCTCTGTGATGCATGCGATAAGTATGTAGTACTATAGTGTATATAACTAGCTAGGTAGAGGTTCTAAGCTCAAAACTGGCAACTCTGTGTATGTATAAGTATATCCCCCGCAGCAGTGTGGCTGTCTTGTGTGTGTGTGTGTGTGTGTGTGTGTGTGTGTGTGTGTGTGTGTGTGTGTGTGTGTGTGTGTGTGTGTGTGTGTGTGTGCGCGATGGTTATACAATTTTGAGGGCCTGTGCCACCCTGGTAACCCCCCCCCCCATTGGCAACCTGTTCAGGGCCTACTGATGTTATCATCCTTAGAAGCACAGTTAGACACTCTCCAAACATGATACCTCTGTGGTGCATGCAATATGTACGTAGTACTATAGTGTATATAAGTAGATAGGTAAGGACTTCCCATACATGTCAAGCAGAGCACCTCGATGACCCTCTTCAAGAGAAATCTTGATGAGTGGATGGGAAACAGAAAATTCACCCTGGGGATAACACCAGTGGCTCTACTCGACAGAGGCACTGGGAACTAAGGTTGGGTGGCACTGTGCCAGGGTAATCCTATGGCTAGGCTTGTAAAGGCCCCAGGGCCATTAGCCTAATACACACATATGAACCTATGAACCTAATCTCAAAACCAGCAATTCTGTGAGTGTATGTGTGTGTCAGCATATCCCCAAACAGCAGTGTGGTTGTCTTACCTGTGTGTGTGCAATGGTTATACAATTATAAGGGCCTGTATAAGCTTGTTAACCCACCCATTGGCAACCTTTACAGTGCTTGTAGATGTCATCCACCTGAACTTAAGCTCCATGACGCTTGTGATACGTATGTAGCACTATAGTATGTACAACTAGACATGTAGGGGTTCTACTTTCAACAAGGTTTGGGGTTCTACTCTCAACAAGGGCAGCATAGGTTTATAGGTTTATAGGTTTATAGATTAGTACTAGGATAACTGCCCTTGCGAGCCATTTTAAGCCTATCCAATTATCCCCTGTGAGATTCAAACACTGTACCTTGTGTTTGTAAGGCAAACACCTTAACCATTAGGCCATCCTCCCAACCATGTGTGTGTGTGTGTGTGTGTGTGTGTGTGTGTGTGTGTGTGTGTGTGTGTGTGTGTGTGTGTGTTTGTGTGTATATATATGTATATCCCCATGCAGCAGTGTGACTGTGTTAGGGTTACCACCTGTCCCAGTGTGTATACATATATCCCCTAGCAGCAGTGTGACTGTGTTAGGGTTACCACCTGTCCCACTATGCAAGTTGTAGTCCATGTTTAGCCAGATGTGTCCTGTGAAAACTATTAAAACAATACAAATGTCCCGAGAGTGTAGGACAACAAACATTTCCTACATTATTCTAAATAATTGCATAAATCAGTCATTTTACATCAGAATCACCTAAATGTTATGAGAAATAGCATAATCTAGGCATGTTTTGTCCATTGCACTCACCATGGGTATGGTTTGTCCTGCCAACTTTCACATTACTATAAAACGTGTCCCACATCAGGCATTTGACAAGGTGGCAACCCTAGTTTGGCTTGCCTGTGTGTGTGCAATATGTATACATTTTGAGGCCCTGTGAGTAGCTGCTGCCCCTACATATCCCACATGTATGTAGGCATGAATGCTACCTGCCACCACTTACATTTGTAGGTACTGACCAAGTTTGTGGATGACTCTAATTTGGGTGCTGTCTGTCACTGACTCCCCAAATGATGCTAACATACTGCAAGAGGGTCTTACATCAAGTACAGACTTGTGCTAAGGTCCTGGCTTCAAGCTAAATGCAAAAAAAGTATCATCATACCATTCGCCAAAGACACAGCCCCACTATTTACCACACCAACGGCAACCCCCTAAACACACAACTTTTATTGAAAGACCTGGGTACTCAGGTTGATAACAATTTTGCATTTACCCATCATGCAGTGGCAGTGGTCAGAGAAAAACCTTCTATGTGTTTCATCTCATAGGTAAAGGGATTGCATCCAGAAAAAAGGTGGTCTTTACCTCTCTATAGTCCTCACTCCATAGACCAATATTTTACTACAACAACCTGTTTGGTATGTATCTATCCAGATATCTGCACCAACTGGAAAGGCCACAGAAATACCTCACAAAGGTAATCCATGGCCTCCAACACCTGTCCCATGCAGACAGGTTCAAATCACTATTTCTCAACTCAGTATCGAACAGGTTGTTCAGAGGTGGCCTGTGTCATGCCTACAAGGCAATGTTGGACCCTGCATTACTACAGCAGCCCCATATCCGTAAGTCTAACTCCTCATGCATTACCTGCATGACAGGCCTGAATCTGATATACGACAGCAAAACAACCTGCTGGAGAGACAGGTTTGTCTCCCACAGGCTGCCCTGTCTCAGGAATACACTTCCCATACACATCAAACAGAGTACCACTCTGACCCTCTGCAAGCGCAACTGTGATGAGTGGATGGGAAACCAAAAATCTGCCCCAGGGGTCCCACCTGTGTCCTTCATTGACAGGGGCAACAGGTGCTGGCTGATGTTTCTTTCTGGGGATAAACTAATGGCTAGATTTGTAAGGGCCCCAGGGCCATTACTCTAGCAACCTCCTATGATCATATGAACCTATGATCCTACTGAACTACCAGGTGATATGTATCACAGGGTATGCATGCAAGATTACACTGTCTGCCCCTATTGCTCTTGACACACTGTTCTACACATACACACCTAGGGAACCATGCATACATACACCCGTACCTTGGTGATGTCACATTTGTCCATTGGCACCATGCCATCCTAAGCTGCTGTACTGGCACCAGCTCTCCACAGCATAGACACACAGACCCCTGGAACAGAAACAGAAAAAGTTGTAGGAGACAACAGGCAGTCAGCAATACTACCACCAATGCAGCATCATAGAATAAAGGTACATACACTTTGATGGGTACTCATGACACATGCCAGCAGACAGCACCTTATAAGGTATAACACTACTGCACTACAAACTGTCATTAAATGTACTATAGTCACCCTGTGCATCAGACACATATTAGCATGTCCCTGCATCAATGGTATGGATGACAGGGATGTGGCACAGGTATCATCATATGCACAGGGTGTGGTGTGGGGTTGCATGTGACAGTGATGTGTGAGTGTGTGCACTTACACAGTCAAGCCATGTGCTACCCCTATATGAAGGTATGTTGAACAGCTGTGGACCATACATGGCAGTATGTACAGTTCACCATCTCCAGCCATGAATACGGGAACTGTCTCTGCCAGGAATGGCACTGGCACCATCATGCCCAAGGTCAGATATGATACTACTTGCTGATGGTAACTGGTGTCTGCTGGGTCCATGTCCCTCATGGGACCACCCAGGACTACATGCCCATGGCTTGCTTTGCCATGGTGTGGACAGCACCATCCTTTCTGTAGTGCTGTTGGTACTGCCACTACAGGAGCATGACTGTGCATGGCCACGTGGACTCTGAGCTGATGTTGGTGCTGACCTACATCTACGTGTCCGACACCATACTCCCACCACATGTTCCAGCACAGATGATGCGCAGTCAAGGACTGACAGTGTTTCACCCCACCATCTGTCCACTACATCGGTGTAACAATGCATGGCAGCACCAGTGTTGTGGATGGAGTCATGGATGCCAGACAGTGATGCACTCATGATCCTTAACATCCATCTGGTGTTGCATTCAGAATCTGCCTGTGCCTCCATGATGGACCGAAACATGCATCGAGTGACTTGTGATGTGACACCTGTGACACTTGTGACAGGTGGTGGATGGGCAACAGTCCTCCTTCAAGCACCCCTGTCAATCTGCCTGTGTGGGACCTTGCCAGCTCTCTGGCTATAACTACTGTCTACATTCACAGATGCCATAGTCGCCACACTCTCCTATTCGATGCCATCCCCCTCTGACTGTCCAATATCTCTGGCCACAGGGGACTGGGTATGTATGGGCATACTGACTGTGTGTGGGGAGATTGGGGGAGGATGTGGGATGTCAACCCATGGGACAGACTCAGCAACCAACAACCCCAGCTGTGCCTCACTATGGCCACCATCATCATCAGAGTCAGATGAGACACTGACATCAGGTTGTGAGGGGGACACACTCCAACCCCCACTGTCACCTGTGAGGAGGAAGACAACTTGAGTGCATTAATACCTGCACTATTATGTCTGCTGATCCACACACACACACACACACACACACACACACACACACACACACACACACACACACACACACACATACAGGTGAGGTGCCACAACTGCATTATACATACCACATCTTATTACTGATCCCATGCACAACACACAAGCAGGCCACAACAGACAGACACATGACAGGCCCTTAACAACATGCAGTGCAGCTACATCCAGTTAATGTTGCCAGTACTATAAACCTGTGAGATAAGCGACATGTCAGCGTATGTGATGGACTTTCACCTAAAACACAGTGCACCCGTTTCCACCATACTATTGCAATCCTTTATAGCAGACTGCCTAGACCTTCACAAAAATAAGTGCAAATATGTTACAGCTCTTGCAAATTTGCTACTGTGATTACCAATTTAATGCATCATGGTGAACCCCTCCACAACTGAATATACAAGTATTGTACTATGGGTAAGCTTAACAGCTGTGTCCACAGAAAACTGGCAGCCCTTAACATTCCCAGGGTATAGATGAGCCCTAACAAAACAGTCTCACACTCGCCGGCTACAAGATGTTGGACTCCGGCTGCAACAGATGTACCTATTGGATTGTGGGGGAGAGGTATTATCAGCAAACACAAATGTGGCATTAGTACAGGATAATGTAGGACATTTGTCCTAATGTAGGTTGGGTGGGTGGCCTAATGGTTAAGGTGTTTGCCTTACAAACACAAGGTGCAGGATAATTGACTAGGCTTACAATGGCTCGCAAGGGCAGTTAGCTTAGTACTAAACTATGAACTATGAATATGTGTGCATATCAATATGTATAGTACAAACTCTGATACTGCCCACATTGCTGACATTCTGAGTATGTGTGCACATGTGTGCATTACAAAAACTCCACCCCCCCAATGCAGATTGACCTGACATCTGTGTACAGGTATGCAGAGGCTGCCACTATGACTGCTACAGTATTAAAGTGATGACCACAGGAGGCTTACCTGGACACTCCTCTGCTGCGGATGCTGTGCCACCCACCTTGACTAGGTATGGGGTGATGGATGCTTGTGAGTTGGTGGCTGAACCCAGGTTTGCTAGGAACTCCTCTGTGGCCGAGAGTGGTTGTTTTGTTGCAGGCCCTCCACCAGTGCCAGCACGGTCCCTGGCCACAGCTGCAGCCCTTTGCAGTGCAGCATTTATCATGTCAGTGGCCTGGTGCCGGACCTGCTTATAGCTTCTTTCCTGTAGCCAGACATGATTTACAGATGCAACAAGGTCTGCCCACAGTGGAGTGCATTGTTCCTGATTATGGTGACAGTAGGATGTCATGATGCAGTCTGAGGTCGTCAACTATAACTTCATTCTTGGCTGCAGAAAAAGGTGAGTTTCTCTGTCTGTACATCACTCCTGAAAGACAAGAAGAGGGGAACACATCACAGGACCACATACATTGCTCTTCATTATGTACACATCGTGCACATCCACATTTGCCATCACTGTCCTCCGCTAACTCCCACATCATACCCCATCATCTCTCACCACAGTATGTATGTGGTTATCAGCAACATAGTGACAATACATCATGCATTTCCCTCCTCATCCTGCAGTTTCATGCTACTTGCAGCATGTTCTCTAAGGTATTCAACTGCATCTTTTCTGTTGCACCTATTACTGCTTGTTTATAGCCTGACTACATTGTATGTGGTAGTGTCAGCCTCCAACTTTTGTACGCACCTGGGCTGTAGGCCCATCCCTTCAGACTCCCTGGCCTTTCTCCCTCAGATTCTGACACATATGGCTGGACAATGTCCTACAGTTTCCCATGCCAGTCTGGTTAATATGGGCATCCTGACACAGTGTAGCAACTACCTCATGTACACAGGCAACCATCTACAAACACCACCGAGGAACATAATTTGTGAGAGATGCAATGACATTAGGAACCTACAGTCCATGCTCTCTCCCTCTCAAGCCCACATATCTGGCACCAAACGGGTTGTCAACACAATCAGTACACCTCAGACACCACTCACACCTACACAACACACACTCACATATGCGGAGGTCCTCAACATACACATCACCAAAAAAGGAGACCTGCAAGGCAACAACACACACAAACTCCACAGCCCTCCACACCACATACCACACATAGCCACACACATGTGTCCCACAGTCACTATCTGGTCTGTGAAATCAACAGGACTTGTTGGCAGGTCAGATGTGTGTCCCAGACACTCATCCAGCTGTGGAATGGACACCATGTCCACAGCAGGCAGAGTACCTCTTTACTCATTTTTAAGCAAAACCTGGATAATTGGATGGTAAACAGGACATATGCCCTTGGGATACCAACTGTGTCCCTGTTGGACTAGGGCATTGGGGGGTTTGTTTGTTTGTTTCTTTCTTCGGCTTTTCCTGATTGGGTGGTAACTTGCATAAACATGGGCTAAACTGTGGGCTAGGCTTATTAGGGCCTCAGGGCCAATAGCCTAGTAACCTCCTATGATCCTAGGTATATCGGTTATGGCCCTGTGTGCTGGGATGGACTGTATTGTCATCTACTGTGGTGTGTCCCCTATGGGTGACTTCTCAGTACCATGTCATGCAGCCACCATCTGACAAATAAGTGAGTGATAATACTACAAGTGTATGGGGACAATCCAGCAAAATCTGTGTGACCCAATGTTAGAGAAAAATGTATCTCTCATGATTATTCTTCACAAAATGCATATTAACTTACAATTTCTTTATAAACATGTTTGATGAATTATTTAATATTTGTTCATGTTAAAAATGATATTTAGTATAGATGCATAGTTATGCAAACCACAAATACTTATTGTAGTTCTGAGTGTTTCACAACTGCATTCTAATATCAAGCTGCCAGTATATTAACAGATGACTGAATGTAAAAAGAAAGTAGTGCTGAAGGGGTTAAGAATGTTATAAATACTGGTTTCTGAAAGCAAGAAAGAACACACTGTTTGTAAGCTCTGACCTTCCCGGGCTGGGATGGATAGTTACAAGGAATGCTGGGGAGTTAGAATGTACTGGTACTAAAATGTACAAGGTCAGGAAACAAGACTGCTTAACAAGCCAGGTGGCCTGTACTTTTCTAAAACATCATTGATACTAAAAAACATGATTGTTCACGTGCATTAAGCGAGAAGCACGAGGGTCTGCAGAAATCCTATTTGACCACGTCAGTACTCTGCATGCATGTTACTGATAAGAAATTAAATAGTGTGTATTTTTGCTGCTTGGTGTGACTGACTTTAAGTTGTGTAGATAGTCTCCCAGCACTGATGTATGTGGATTTTATAATAAAAAGAAAATGTTTTGCACATCCTGAAGAGTTATTCTTGACTCAGAACTAAAAGGTAATTAATGTCATTTATGTACTTTTTAAACTGCACTTTAACATTTGCTGCCGTGACTCGGATTCTGTACTTTGATCTTGCTGCGGAACACTGTGGAATGAATTATAAACGGCCAGCACAGAAAGTTCTTCTGTGAATTCCACACTGTTTTGTATGGAATGGTCAAAGCTCGGACCCTTAACTATTCAGGGTGTGCAAATATACAGGCTAAAGATGGTAAAATGGCTTTGGGAAAAAAAATTTTAATTTCTTTCTTTCCTCTTTTTTAAAAAAAAAAACTGCAGTTCAAAGTAATAGTGGCAATGTGTTTATTATGTTGTTAAACGACTGACTGTTTTTAAGTATAATTCTGTGTACTGCTTTGTTAAATGACTGACTACTTTTAAATATATCATGTCCTGTTTTGTTCAATGACTGACCTTGCTTTTAAGTACTGTTTTGTTAAATGCCTGACTTTGCTTTTTAAGTATATGAGGTTCCTGTTTGTTGAATGACCGAGTTACTTGTTCGGTATGTGGTATCTGCTGCCTTGTAGAATTACAGAAATTTGCTTGTTTATTGTATGTAAAAGTAATAGTGGGCAGTTCCCACAAGTTGTAACAAAAAGTTTATTAATTTATATAAAATAACAAACACAAAAAGGTGCCTTGTGTTGAGGGCGGTACCCTCAAGGTTATAGTAGGCAGATCCCACAGCAACTAAGGACAAATTGTTATTGTATATGTGTATCTACATATATATATAAAAAAAGAGGCAATTTAACACAAGGAGGTGCCTTGTGTCAAGGGCGGTACCCTCAGGAAAAAAAAAAGAAAGAGGTATGACTGTTTGCTTTCTGCTGCTTTCATGTATGACTAATGAAAAGTTAAAAGTAGAGTTAATTCAAATTTATGTTGAAACGTGTGTCTGTTGTCAAATTAAGTCCAGGTGTGACTGTGTGAAAGTACCCTCAGAGGGTCCGAAAGAGTGGTCAGTACATGAACTCCAAGAAGAGCTAAACCCAAACATAAAACTACTGTTCAATCTCAGCCTTACTACAGGATTTGTACCCAAAGAGTGGCGTACAGCAACAGTGGTCCCTCTCCACAAAGGTGGTGCCTCAATGGATCCTGGAAACTATCGCCCCATAAGCCTGACTAGCTTGGTCTGCAAAGCTATGGAAAGGATCATCATGGACCTCATAAATAAAGATATTGGGGACCTACAGACACTGGATCCTACCCAGTTCAGCTTTGTTAAGGGCAGATCCTGCCTCTTAAACCTGGTCGATTTCTTTGAAACAGTCACCAAGGCCATTGACAAGAGGAAGGTGGTCCACACAGCCTACCTGGACCTCACAAAAGCCTTCGATACAATACCCCACTCGGGCATTATAGATAAGCTCACCAGCTTAAATATAAACCCCTATGTCACTAGATGGATTGCAAACTGGCTCAAGAACCCACATGGTTAGAATTGCTGGAGCCATGTCAGACTCCAAACCAGTTAGAAGTGGCGTCCCACAAGGCTCAGTCCTGCGACCTCTCTTGTTCGGTATATATTTCTCGGAGGTACAGGCCAACATGGAAGGACTGTGGCTGACCAAGTTCGCAGATGACTGCAAACTGGGTGCCATAATCGACTCTCCAGCCGACACAAGCATCCTCCAAAAGGGCCTCATAGAAACAGACAACTGGTGCCAGAGCCATGGCCTCAAGCTAAATGCCAAAAGTGTATAGTCATCCCTTTGGCAAAAACAAAGTGCCCACAAATTACCACATAGGTGGTAATCCATTAAGTACAGAAGAAGTAATTAGGGACCTGGGGACCCAAGTTGATAGCAATCTCTCATTTGACAACCACGTGGCCAAAGTGGTTAGAAAAACATTTTATATACCCCACCTAATCATGAAGGGATTCACATCTAGATCAGGGAGGTCATCGTGCCTCTTTACTCATCCCTCATCAGGCTCATAATTGAGTACAATGCCCTTTTGGGATGTACCTTACCAGACACCTGCAGCAACTGGAAAGACCCCAAAAGTACCTCACCAAGAGGATCAAAGGGCTCAAACAGATGCCATATGCTGCCCGGTTAAAGAAACTCCAGCTCTACTCAGTGGCATACCACCTGCTCAGAGGCGATCTGTGCCTGATGTATAAAGCCATGTCCAACCCGGAATTAATGGACATGCTGCACCTCAGAAAATCCAAATCCCATCGAGCTACTCGCTCGAGAGACTTGAACCTCAGCACTGAAATAAATAGGACATGCTGGAGGGACAGATTCATAACCCAGAGGCTCCTTTCACTCTGGAATAAAATCCCAGTCCAGGTTAGACAGAGTCCCTCATTGACTCTCTTCAAGAGGAATCTTGATGAGTGGATGGGAGATCGTAGGTTTACCCCGGGTATCACTTCTGTGTCACTGTTAGACAGAGGCACAGTATACTAACCTCGAAAAAGGGCATAGCAAAATTAATGTAAAATGGGTGGTGAAAGCCAAACACACTCTGGCTAGGCTTATAAATGCCCTAGGGCAGATAGCCTAGTATTAACCTATGAACCTATGAACCTATGAACTCAATTATCCCAACTGCAATGCTGGAGCTATAACTTTTGCACTCGTGATGCAATGACAGTAAGCGGGTGCTGTGGAAAAAGGCTGATCAAAACCTCTTCTCTATCCTACCCTTCCCTCCCTGAATGGTGTGTGGATTGGTATAGTTATTTTTCTTTCCTCTAAACTGCCAAAATACAGAATGTGTAAGGTAAGTTTAAAAAAAAAAAAAAGAGAGAGACAAAGATAAGCAAGCAAGACTGAATCCCTGAAAAGGGAACATCTGCATATTTTATGTATCATAGTTAAAAAAAGGAAGTTGTAAGTATTTGCATGACTGATTTCAGCTTACTAAGAATTGTTCTGGTGGAGTATTTCCATTAAATGAAACTTATGATAGGAATAAATTCATACATTTAAAAGGTATTAAGTAAGTGGGTACAAATGTCAGTATTTTATTCTTAGTATACCGAAGCTCTTGAAAGGGAAAAAGTCAGCATTAAGGGTGTTACAAGATGCTAATAAACAACTGTTGCAACAGGTAAAAGATGTCAAGAAAGCAGTACAGACCAGTAAAAAGGGACCCTTTTATCCTGTTTTGGCAAGTTTGGGGAAAAAAAAAACTAAGGATGGCCAAAAAGCAGAGACGTCTCAAGAGGATGATAATCCTCCAGTAGCTACTGCACCCCACCCCCATATGTACCAGTACTGGTGACCCCTGTACAACATTCTGCTGTTTCTCAGACCTCTGCATTTTTGAACACATGTTCATTGTGGTACAGTTACATCTGAACTTAGTTCTCCTGTTCAACTCTTATCTTTAGAACAGGCATCTGCAGTTAAAAAAGTTTTTCTTTCTTCTTCCTATCATTCTCAACAAGTTTCTACCTTTCCAACAGGAGCACTGGTCTTTGACATTCCTGTGGCTCATTACAAGCACTCACATAATAGGAAAGGACAAGAGGCTATTGCCTCTGCAGAAGACTTTTTTTGGCACCTTAAAAAAAGGAGGGGGGGTAATGCTAATTTGCATATTATGTCTAAATGTTTTCTAACTGAAAAAAAAAATCCATAAAGGTTTAAGATGAAATTTAAAAAAAACTTACAAGCCTACTTTGACAGATTTAATCCAAATGCTTTGGAAAGTTGCTTCAAATGAAATAAGAACACAGTTACTTGAAAAGGCTAAAATAACAAATTTCACTCCCACAAAAAATGCACTAATAAATAAAAGGATAGTATTGTTAGATTACAAAAGTGTGTCAGGCATGTAGGCAAAATAAAAATAATGCCCCTGCAGATTATATGAGTCATCGTAAAGCAGTGTTTGCTAAATATTCAAAAATATCAGACCCAAATAAACAATCTAAATCAGCAATTGCAGCTGCCTTTGTGCAGGGTTTGCAAACCATGTACAAAATCAAATGAAGCAAGTGCTTATAGACTGGCAGAAAAAAGATTTAAAGTCCTTATTAAGTGTTGCAAATTGCCATACTGACTATGGCAGGGTAATAAACAAAAATATATCTTGACCCTTTGCTGCCACTGAATCAAAAAGGACCCTATGTTACAGTAAAAATAAATGCAAAGCCAATTCTATTCTTGGTGAAACTAAAAACACTAGATCTGTATTAAAAGTTACTTCAGACAGTTAAATACCAGTATAGAAACAAAGTAAAGCCAGTTGGTGTAACAAATGCTACTGTTACATATCCTGTTTTAAAACCTATACCCATTTCTTTAAGTCTAATTGACAAAAAAGGCATTATTTTCTTTAAGTACAACTGCGCCAGTAAATTGACTGTTTGAGCTGAGTGGTACTGTTTTCTGCACACCAGAGGGGGTGTATCTAAATTGTTTGTTTGTGTCTTTCGGCTTTTCCTGGTTAGGGCTCACCACAGCGGAACTCCGGTCCGCTAATGATTGGCAGTAGATTTTTACGTGCCGAGTTGCCAGCCCTGACACACAACCTTCAACGAAGATACGCCCATTCATGCATGTCTCCACACAGAAGACACTCTAGCTGAGAATCGAACAGGACAACATCTTACTGTGAGGCGACAACGCTACCGCAGCACCACCACCACAGTCTAGAGGGGGTGTATCTAAATATTCCAGCAAAATCAGTGAAAAAAGTGTTACAATTCTTAGCAAAAGCTGGGAGAAGCCTTTTAAAAGCATACAGACAACTAAAAACTGCTACATCAGGTACCTGCTAACTTATGGGTTAAACATGCTAATAAAGTATGTATATTAAAATCTGCAAAACCTGTAAAAATAAAATTGAATCTATCAAAACCCCTCCCTAAAATTCCATGGTATCCACTAAAATTAAAAGCACAACAAAAAAATCAAACCTGTAACAAAAAATAAATAGTGCCAGCTAAAAGTCTTTGTAATACTCCTATTCTCCCTATAAAAATAAAAAAAAATAAATAAAATACTTATAGGTTTAAGCCAAATCTAAGGTCTGTAAACAATGCAGTATTACCAACTTTTTCTGTGGTTCCAAAAGCAGCAACAGTACTTAGTTAATAACCATCTACAGTAAAATATTTTTCTGTAACACCTCTCTGTTCAGCATTCTTTTCTCTACCTATCCATTCTGGAAGTCGGTTTCTGTTTACTTTGACTTATAAGGGACAGTAGTATACATGGACACAGTTGCCATAAAAATGCACTGTATCTTTCATGTTTTTTTCTTTCCTCAAATTCTAAAAAATATATATATTTAAAGGATGTGACATTTACAGGTGGGTCTGTGTTAGTGCAATATATAAATGATTTACTAATAGCATCTGATTCTTTTCAGCAGTGTTAGCAAAATATCTTGCATCTTTTAACTATTCTTGCAGAAAAATGACACAAAGTGTCAACAGAAAAAATTACAGCTATGATTACCTCAGGTACGTTATCTTGGTCATTTAATATCTCAAAGTAGGATCTTACAGTAGCTATCCCTCACTCTAAATCATCTTTATTACTTAAAATGAAACTCAACCCTTCTTGACTGCATGCCTAACTAAATATAAATGTGCACTTTTTCTTTTCCTGATCCATCTGTTTCTCTAATACGCTGTTCTGTTCTAAATCCTGCATCTGTGTTATCTATTGCTGAGAATGGTAGAGCATGATTGTGTGTGTGTGTGTGTGTGTGTGTGTGTGTGTGTGTGTGTGTGTGTGTGTGTGTGTGTGTGTGTGTGTGTGTGTGTGACTAATTATCTGCTTTCTTCTAAAAAGGACTTAAAGGACATTCCTATCCACAATGCCGGATCAAACTGAAAACGTACTGCTCAAAATGAAAAAAAGTGGGGTTTTTTGCTGTTAAAAATTTTCATTAAATGCCTGCTAAAAGGGTATAAATAATTTGGCAGATTATGCCACCAAGTAGATTATAAAAGTAATTACTCTTATGTAATACTATTGTAAAACTCTAATAATGACATGTCTGATTTTAATAGTGTCAGTTTTCAAGCTGAGGTATCACAGGGAGAAGTTCACAAGTGGCTCAAAAATGAATATATTAAGTATAGCAACATCCAGACTGTTGATGCTTGCCTCCTTGCCACCTTACCTAGTAAGGGCATATCTTTTACTAGCCCATGCAAGTAAGGCAGCTTTATTTAATCAAATTACCCAAAGTTGGTATACCACTCATGCCTCCTCTTTAATACTTCAGTATGTTAATAGCTGTGCGATTGTTTAAAATACGTTAGCTACCACTGCCTCGGGGACCTCTTGTTAATGTAGAGCTGGACTTTGTCCAGATAACTAAAGTACATAATTTAAAATAATGTTATTTTAGTAAACTGTATGTTTTGTAAAAGCTCACCCATGTCACAAAGCAGATTCTGTAATTTGGTGTACCTTGTACTATCAGTTTTTTTAACTTTATCCTTCACTGTCCCAACCATCTGCAATCATCTAAACTAGTAAAGAGGGTTAATAGGACCCTATTAAAAAAAAAAAGTTGTTTTCTTCCAAAATTTGTACTAAACAAAATGTAAATGGTCAAAGACACTTTAAATTCTACAAAAAAATTGAGACCCTATAAAAAATTAATGGGAAGACCCATACCCCTTTCATTTGCTCCCCCTGTGTCAAATAAAAAAATTAACTCTAATAAATAATAAAAAAAAAAATACTGATTCTTACAGCAGTATCTCTTCCTCTACCACCTAACTAGCCCTGTCACCAACTACAGCTGGGTGACTGGGTTTATGTGAAAACCTTCCAAAAACCAAACAATTTGAGCCAAAGGTGAAAAGGCCATTTACCTTGTAATCTTCACCACCCTGACTACCATCCACTGTACAAGACAACCAGTCTGAATTCACTCATCCAACTGTAAGAAGACCTGCCATGTGCTCCAGACAAATCATCATTGCTGGCGAAAAAAGATCGAAGTGTAAAGGACAAATCATCTGCCCAGTGAAACATATAAAAAAAAATTCAACTAAAATAGCACCTCATAATAAATCCAATGACAACAGGTACTTTTGCTCTGTTTTTGTTGCTGTTTCCTTTAATAACCTGGTAAAAAAAAAATCAGTTTCCTGTTGGTTCTTTGACAGTACGCTGTGACAAACTGTTGTGTATGTTCACATATTCCTCAGCATTCTAAGGCAGGGATTCCCATAATTCCAATTCCTGCATCACAAGTAATATTTAAAAAAAAGCTTAGTGAGACTGATCTAATCTAATGTAATGACTAATTTTTTAAAGTTTTTTCACTTCAGCTTGCCATCACAAATCGTGAGTACACATGTTATGCCAGAAATGGGACTGTGCCAGTGGAAATCAGCAAATACAATGACACTAAACATAAAAGTGTGTTAAACTCTTTACAGTTAAAATGCTATGACTGGGGGCACGGCATGGGCATGACAAAGGATCGTTACTACATTTGTGGTGATCATGCCTACCCCTGGTTACCCACAAACTGGTCTAAATGATGCTTTGTAGACTATATTACTCCTGCTATTCAACATTTCAAACACCCACCAGCAGGTAGGCTAAAAAATAAGCAACTAATCCACTGGACAGAGTAAGTATTTTCAGTTAACTCCTGAGTATATAGTGCAAAGGACAATGCTTAAAATCACCATGTTTGTGTCTTTCGGCTTTTCCCGGTTAGGGGTCGCCACAGTGGAACTCCGGTCCGTAATGATTAGCAGTTGATTTTTATGTACCGGCTTTCCAGGCCTGACGCACAACCTTCAATGAAGGTACGCCCATTTAGGCATGTCTCCACGCAGAAGACACTCTAGCTAAGAATCAAACTGGACAGCGTCTTACTGTGAGGCGACAACGCTACCGCAGCACCACCTTGCTCAAATTTTTCAAGAGGTAGCTAACTATACTTCATATCACATCACAATGACAAATGAAAAAATGACTACAATATAAACTGTAGTGTTACAAAACCAATTGGCACTCAATATAATGCCTGCTAAAAAGGGGTGTCATGTGCCCTCATAAAAATCATTGTTGTTCTTGTATTACTGACTACCATAATAAACAAAAAAAGTTGGCCAATGTCATGAAGCAAAGGGACAGACACTTAGACATTTAAATGGTTGGGCAGTGTATTTGGTAACCTGAAAACTGGTATAAAACCTGGTATTATTTTAATTGTCTTAATATTTTCTGTTCTAAAAACTGTAATCACAAAGTCTTAAATCGCACCTACACGTAAAATGCCACTTATATAACTAATAAATAAAAACTCAATCACTACAAATAAAGCGTATTTATCAAATTAAAAAAAAATCAAAATATAATTGTGTATTTTATGACACTAATAGTGTCAGAGGAGGGAGTCTGTTTGAGAAAAATGTATCTCTCATGATTATTCTTCACAAAATGCATGTTAACTTACAATTTCTTTACAAACATGTTTAATAAATTATTTAATATTTGTTCATGTTAAAAATAATATGTAGTATAGATGCATAGTTATGCAAACCACAAATACTTACTGTAGTTCTGAGTGTTTCACAACTGCATTCTAATATCAAGCTGCAAGTGAATTAACAGATGACTGAATGTAAAAAAAAAGTAGTGCTGAAGGGGTTAAGAATGTTATAAATACTGGTTTCTGAAAGCAAGAAAGAACACACTGTATGTAAGTTCTGACCTTCCCGGGCTGGGATGGATAGTTACAAGGAATGTTGGGGAGTTAGAATGTACTGGTACTAAAATGTACAAGGCCAGGAAACAAGACTGCTTAACAAGCCAGGTGGCCTGTACTTTTCTAAAACATTATTGGTACTAAAAAATATGATTGATCACGTGCATTAAGTGAGAAGCACAAGGGTCTGCAAAAATCCTATTTGACCACGTCAGTATTCTGCATGCATGTTACTGATAAAAAATTAAATAAAGAGTGTGTATTTTTGCTGCTTGGTGAGACTGACTTTAAATTGTGTAGATAGTCTCCCAGCACTGACGTATGTGGATTTTATAATAAAAAGAAAATGTTTTGCACATCCTAAAGAGTTATTCTTGACTCAAGACTAAAAGGTAATTAATGTTATTTATGTACTTTTTAAACTGCACTTTAACACCAATGACAGAAAGCACTGCAAATGTGCTTTTGGGTATCCTCCCTGTAGGTGTCTGATCCGTATTACACAGATGTTTGTTGAATGTGTACATGTGCCTGATACATGTGAATCCTCTGCCAGACAAATGTGAATGTCTGGCAAACAGTTGGACAATACGTAATGTTTTTTCCCAGACTGGGGGTAATCTGGCTGCCACATGCCAGACCGCTCAGAAAACAGTTATGGTACATTAATATCTGGTACTGTATTCATTCCCTTATGTTGTATGCTTGATATGTACACTCTGTCGCTGAAGCTGGGCTTGTGTCCCCCCACTACTACTGGCTATAACCTGCTGTCCTGCTGTAGGGGGTCAACAGGTATGCTAGGCATACCTCTCAAGCGATGAGATATAGGTGTAGAGTACACACTGACTTAGCCAGAGTACATCAGGAACAGTCAGGGACACCTGCACAATGTTTGAAGTATGCTTGTGTGACATTCACAGACTGAGAGGAGCTAACTGACACTAAGTACATTATGTGATGTCCCAGCTGTATCCATTAGTACTCACTTTTGTCTAAAACACAATCCAATAGCATTCGTACATGAGCCGACCATTGTTGGAGGGACTCAGTGCCAGAGCTGTGGTCTGTGTCATAGCAGACAGAGCCGAAAGGGAAGCCTGTAGGTGCTGGACAGCTGACTAACAGCAACATGTCATTCCAGGATATGTACTACAGACTACTGTTGTAATCCCTATTTCCCATAACTGCATCCTCCCATCTGCCTCCCATTACATGGGGACTTCTATTACATACCTGGTATAATGCTTATCTCCTTTATGTGCAGAAATCCTGTAGTATAATGTTTATGTTTTCGCAGTCTGTCTTTGTAAAGAAATTCACAGACCTGTTTACCATAGGCAGTAGCTTGCCTTTTGTAGGTAATGCTCATGATCTTGAACAGGTGATTGCCTGTGCACCAATCTGTGGCTCACACTTCCTAATTACATCCAGAACATCTGGGTTGCATTTTCATTAGCCAATGGCATGGCACCACAGTGCTATATTTAAGGCCTTCATATAGGCCTTGGCTCTTTTCCTGGCCTGTGAAATGTACATTATCAAGGTGTGTGGACTACAGCATCACAGAGGGTAGGTAAAAATACTGTCCACTGTCCAGCTTTATGTGGTATGTCCACAGTTTGGCATGCTGTGTTTGGCCATTGTGAACAGACTTTCTGATTATGTGGCAGTTTACTGTTTAACAATGTGGGTTGAGGTCAGTAAGGGGACAGACAGATGTGAGTGTAATACGTCATTTGCATCAGAATATGCATGCTGCTGCAGTAGCTGCTGGTCTATTAGCTGCGTATGTTTGTAGGGGAAAGCTGTGACACATGTCCCTGTAACTTGACCAGGTCTGTACCAGGTAGCTGAACATACTGCTGCATATGTTGCAGGATGCAGCTGCTGCATGCTGCCCAGGAGTCATACTGGGGATTGTGAACACATTGAGGGCACCAAGCTGTATATGTCATTGAGGGAGGAGTGTCAGCTCTGTTGTCACAGCACAGCTACAGTTGTCACAGCATAGCCAGGGTGAGAGTACCCATAACAGTCCCGGTGAGGCATGTGCATCAGGTACATATGTTATGTAATAGTGCCAGCCAGAGAGTGGTAGGCAACATGTAGGCTGCCTATACATGTTTGTGAAGTGTGTCCCGACCTACAGGCCTTTGACATGCTAATATGGGTGGCAGTGACTGCAGTAGCAGCAACTGGTTCTGCTTAAAATTGCACGGCTCAGTTAGTTATTTGTTGCATTAACAAGCATGTACTTGACATCCAACAGACTGGAATGGATGCCAAGACTGTGGGTGTCAAAATGTAAAGCATGCTAGGAATGTAACAGATTGAGCTACTGAGTCAATACTATAGCAGGTGTATTTGCAAGACATATGTACATGCATACAGTCTGTTACACAGGAGTGGCATGAACATGTGTGTTCAGATGGGTATGACATGTGACACTGAACTGTCTGTCATGATTTTCTAATCTCAATCTGTACTGACTTGCCAGTAATTCAGCACATAGAATAGGTTTTGTGACAACCGTGCCAAAAGTAGGTGGCACAACTGTGGACATTCTGCAACAGTCTGTGCAGGTGTCAGCTCTACCTGCTATCCTAGGCCTCACATCCATGCATCAACATTTATTTGGCTGTGTACTGGTTTGGTGTCTGCATCACAGTCCCAAGTACGCTGTCATTTTTCCCATTATATGTACAAACAGTGTGTCACTGGCACTCATTATATGTTTATAGAAACACCTGTTATACTAAAGAGAGCTGACTGGCCTAGTGGGCTAATGCACTATTCTGTAGTTGGCAGGGTCCCGGGTTCGAGACTTGGCAGGGGTGATAATTTTACTGACGTGCATAACAATGTCAGAAAGACAGAAGGTGATTAAAGCAGTTTTAAGTGGTTTTAAGCAGGTTTGCATGGGTTTGCTCGATGCTCTATGACGTGGTGCGCTGATTAGCTCCGCTTAAACCCGCACTATTTCCAAAAAAAGAAAAGAAAAAATGTGGAAAGGAAAGTGGTCAAACGGGGGCAAGCAGGGGAAAAACAATGTAATAGACAAGTAGGGATGTGCAGGATGGGAAAGTACCATAGCTCTCCATTTCTTGTACAGCAACAGGTGTGCAGGTTGTAGAGAATTTGGAATTTGGAGCCTCACATCCCAGAGAGAGGGGTGTGGGCAACATAACTGTGTTGATTAATTGCTGCAATGATTGATTGTGAGTGGTGTACGTGGGCAACAATGTATGTATGAGGTGATTTTTGGGGGGGGCAGATTCCCCCTTTTTTTTAAGGAGAGAGTGGAATGTACATGTGAGGAGGTAAGTTGGGTAGGAAAGGTTGCATTTGCAAACAGACAAGACAGATAAGACAGCATACAGGGGCAGTGTATGACACATGTGGGGGGTAAACACCTTGGATGGGGTGATTGTTGTGGAATTGGGCAGCCATGTGCCCCCAGATTGCAGCAGTGAGACTGAGCTCCCCACCCATGGGCTGTCAACACTGCTCCCTCACTGCCCTCCAGGTTGTCCAATCTGGTTTCAATCCGGCATAATCAATTGTCAAACCCTTGCTGCATAATCCTGCACACCATGCCTGGTAGCTGTCACTAGGTGACAACTCCATCTCCGCACCTCCTCCTAGGAGTGGGATGGGCCCCGTCCCCTGAAGCAGTTCCACCCATAGGTGGTGCAGGACCAGTGGAGGTCCAGCTCCAGGGTGGGTCCCAGAAGTGCTTGGACCTGGTGCTACAGCTGGTTGAGGTAGGGTAGGTGGATCCGCCAGAACTGGCCTACCCAGTCAAGCTATGATATTGAGGTTTTTTCAAAGTGTATAGGTTAGTAACGAACAGAACATTTAAATGTTAGTTATAACAGCATGCCAGATTGTTCCAATTAACCTAGTAACATAACATTGCATAGCATATGGAACACAACAATAAGTTGTCTAACAGTCAGAATTGTAACAACATGCCAGTAACAGTTATGGCAAAAGGCCAATGACATAAGTAATTCAACAAGGTATGTTAGTATGCAACCTATGTAATATATAACAATAATAAAACATAAGCCCCAGCATAATCTTTTGAGAACAACATAAGTTAAAAGTAAGCAATACCAGATGTATAACAGTAATAAATTATGATGCAGATAAGGGGTGGGGGGAGAGAGAAAGACATTCCATTACTGCCAGTATAGGCTATATTGTTTGCAACAATACTCTGTGCCCTTACTTTATATATAAAGGTACCCTATAGCTTCTGTAGCACCTATAGACCTCTCAAGCTGTCTGCATGGGACAGTATGGGCCAAGCTGTAACACCTACAGGGAAACAACTACAGGGAACTATTACATGCCAGGGCAACATATATGAGTACCAAGGTGTACTGTGGACTGATGTAGTGTGAGACTGTGCTACTGACATAAATCAAATGTATGTTAAATTTGTGTCCAAGGGATTTGGCAACAGTGATCACAGTCTGTGAGAGTGTGACACTTGAGAGACATGTATTGTGCACAGTACAGAGATGTTATGCATATCATGCCATCCTTGGCAGGCATGGGTTAGACTATCAGCAGATATTCACAGACACACCAGGCATACAGCCATGCCAAGATTAAACAGTTTTATTTGTTTTATTAACCTATATTAGTATTGTACTTGTTGACTTTTATATACTGGCATCTTGTCACCTTGCTGAGCAATGCTGTTAACACTCTGGTACATCTGGATACACAAATTAGTAACCCATTTGAACAGCAACTACCTCCATTTATTTACCTGTAATTCCTGTGGGGAAAATTTCTGTTAACAATACATAACTGTTTCTATAAATATTTAGTAGAACTTGTCCCTGGATTTGAACCCTGGTCTGTGTGTGACAAAATGTACATCATACCTAGTATTTATCAAACTGAGTTACTGAGCCACTGCTGAATATTGATTGATTGATATGTACTTAGAGCTCACCTGGTAACAAAGTGTGACCTGGTAATACACAGATTTAACATGCAGAGATAGTAGGTGAACTGTGCATTAATACATGAAATGCAGGTGTAGACAATTAACTACTAGTAAGTTGAATGATGTGTAACATGTACAGACCATATTGGAGTGCTGGGATGGCTATCTGACCCATATTCAGTTGAAGATGGCATATTAGCAGTCTACAGCTATTACAGTTTTATACTTGCCTGCAGCAGCATAACTAAGATCAGGAATGAATATAGCTGAAATGCAATGGTTAACACAAAACAATCCTGCGATACACACTATATACCTTGGCCGTTCCTTTTCTAGGTTCAGATCTTAGTGCAGAACAAATATCATAATGCATTATAACTTGTAGTGCAGATCCGCATCTACAGTTTAGCAAAACACATCTTCATTAGCTAACCTTCAGTCACTTTGTGGTATTATTCTCATTTGTACTTCATAGCAGTTGTACTACTCCATTTCATGACCAACAGCCCAAAATACACACATATTGCACAACACAGCTTTATTAGGGGTGACATGATTGGTATACATGTAACAGTCTTTATTAATGAACACTTCCTATAATGTAGGTGTTGCAATACAGCTGTAATTCACAATTAATGCAGTAGAAACTTTTTCTTAACATTATGAATGCAGTAGAAACTTTTATTTCCTTAATATTATTAATGCAGTAGAAACTTTTTTCCTTAACATTATCACGTAACATGCTTTCATCTTTATTGAAATGGACCTGGCATTACTCAATTATATCAGTCCAGGTCTATAACCACATTCATTGCAGTACACTCAAAAAATACTGGCAGGAAATAATGTACTCTTTCTTGTTTATATGACTACAGATTGCAAGATACATCTGTACTCACCACACTCTCAACGCAACCTGGCCAGATGTTCTGCATGGGCATCCAGGTTGCAATCTCTCTCCTCTGTAGCTATGGGGAGAGAAACACAACATTATGCATACCTGTCTATCACACATGCAGATT